>NW_026848466.1:0-71878 GCF_030435595.1 Desarmillaria tabescens
ACGCGCTAATATCATTAAAAGATACCGACTCAGTCTGACGAGATGTTTGCTCCTGATGGTCCTAGAAATGACGTGAAGAAAAAGATGCTAGCATAGGGAACAACATCCTATACACTGAGGGAAAAACACAGCCGACGGCAGAAACGTTTTGCTAGGCTCGTGACCAGCCATGCACCGCCACGTCTTGTACGCTTGCTCATTGAAGAGGGACCGCGTCTCAGCTCTATCATACTCGGAACAGATTGCGGGCGCGTATTTGGACTTTGTAATGACGTGCAGTGAATATCCAACAACTTTTTCTTGAGGTAGGCAATGGACCCTTTCTGCAAAACAGTCAGAACTAGAGACGTAGTACGAGGGGGGTAAACTTGAAATTCCTGAAATCTTACAACACCCACAAGGGACTGGTGTACCTACACACCGACTGCCAAAACAACTACGGAAACCCATACCAAAAATGAGATGCCCCAACCTCCTCGATCCTCGACTCTGCAAATTCTTGATCTTCTTCAGCCTCAGGAGTGAACACACTACACCGCGATCGGTCAAAATCGATGAGACGTCATTTATGATAGCAGCTATGCCGGACAAAAAGGGCCTGGGTTGACAGCGCGAAGGACGTTGTTGAACCGCATGTCGGCGTGGATGAAGCTGGCTTTTCCCAAGTCATAGACAACGTTGCGGAGGTCGTCCCTACCAGGATCGCATGAGAAGGGAAAACGGGAAACGCGGGGATTGGTTGGGGGGCGTACATACCTCTCATGTGACGGATCGCGACAATCTTGATAGGACGGCTCACCGAGCTTTTCCATCACCAGAACGGCGACGAGCGGCTGATCAGGAGCGTACTTCCATCTATCCCATGCATGGTGAATTGGCTTTGTAACCCCCATCTTCGGGATCGAAACAATAATCGTATACGTCGTCCGGGAGCCAATCATCGACTTCTGCGCTGGTCTCTTTGAGTGATATGCGGTTCCAAGGGATACAGTCCGCTATTGGCGCGGTGAAAAACCCAAGCAGAGGGGCACGGCGCTGCCTTGCAGTGTCTCCAGTCGTGAGTAGAACCATGCCTCTCGCGCGAGACTGCGACAGTACCGGGGGTTTCGCGACTTTGATACACAGCTCCGGAAGACTGGGAGAGGCCTCAGTCAAGACTTGCACGGAATGAACGAGTCCAGCTCGGCCCTCTGCGACCTTGTCAAGGAGTCGGATCTCGAGGGAGCGTCCAGTGATGGGAACTGGATCGGGTGGGGGCCATTGGTCGCTCGGAATAGGGATTGTAGGTTCGCTTGTGTAACGCAGGGACGGGAAGGACGGGGCTCGGTGCATCGTGATTGGCTCGCGCTCGATACAAAAGTCGTGGATGGTGAGCGACGAGAATGTAGACATGTTGGCGGTCTACGCGTAGCTAAATCAGAAAGGTTTTGGAAGAAGAAATGAGTGGAACTACTGGTACTGACAGCCATGATGGCTTCCGGCAAGCCAGTGCACTAAGCCCGGCGGCTCCTTTCAGAACAAAACAAACATTTGATCATCGATGCTGGCCGCCAGGCACCTGCTGTCGAGGGGTCATGCTAATAGTGATCCATCCATCCATTCCACAGTAGCGACAAACTAACGATCAGGAATATCATTAAACACGGTCCCACGAAACAAATTTGTTAACAATAGCAGCCCCGACATAATCCAGAATACGACATAGAAAGCCTGGTTGTCTACCAATTCAACCGAGCGCGTCACGGTCTTATCAGAAAAAAATTCACAGCCCGGACTTCCCAAATGTCCACAACGAAACTCAAAATCGCGTTCTCAATACAACGCATCTGCATCAATCCCCGTGGAGTGCTAAGCTTTTTAAGCGCAATCCGGGTAACTTCCCAGATTGCACTTAACAAGACTCTTGAGAGAGACGTCACACCCACATCCCAAGCACACCGCCTTATCCGGCTCGATCCTGTCCACATCAATCTAAAGCTCTCACTGGAGGGAAAGCCGCTTCCCGCTTCGCGCTGTCCCGATAAAGTGCACTCAAGCACTTTCAGAAATTCGGGACCGTTCTGCGACACCAGGAACGTCTCCCTTTAGGCTGAATTACCGTAGTGCTGTGCAAAATATGAGTCCTGGCTTGTGATTACACTCGATGAAGGTATACCGACTACGATTCCGGGAGTCGCGTGGACGGCGATCATCATTCGGATGGGATAGAACCACCTGCCCTTCCACGGTCATTTTGTCTCGAT
This sequence comes from Desarmillaria tabescens, assembly GCF_030435595.1. Classification (NCBI taxonomy): domain Eukaryota; kingdom Fungi; phylum Basidiomycota; class Agaricomycetes; order Agaricales; family Physalacriaceae; genus Desarmillaria; species Desarmillaria tabescens. Next base: position 2,244 of record NW_026848466.1, read on the forward strand.
GAAGCGCTCCAGCCTAAAGGCAAACGAGAGGATAAAGATTCTATGGAAAACGTCGATAGTGTCGAAGTCGGAGAGGGAGACTAAAAGCTTGCTGAGGGTGGTGAGTCTGGGGGTTTCGTGACCGGTCCGTTCGATGGGGCCGCGAAAAAAGTCGGGAAATGTGCTTGGTTGGTAACACCGTCGTCGTGTTGATAAAGTAGGGTGGAGCCGATGTCAAGGAAGGCGTCTCGTATTTGGGTCCAAAGAGCGAGACCCTACATCAATCAGGGAAAGAGTGTCACTCTGTTCATGTGACTGTGACGTGTCGCGTCTTTGTCTGAGATGGGCGTCCTCTGGCAAGCGAGACCGATGTCGGGTCGTGTGCCCGACGAGCAGTATCATCCTGCGGCATCTGACAGATGACGCGGCTTGGATTTCATTGTTGCTCGAAATTTTTCAGGGGAGGCTTGAGAGCGTAAGAACATTGTATGGCAGCTCCGTCGTTTTAGCCTTTGAAATTTGACTCGTTAACCATTCTGATTGACGACAAGATGTTAGATTTCCTTGTTGGGTTTGAGGAGGTGAACATGGCAAGGAAAACAGGCGAGGCTCACTGATATAGCTAGTTTTGATCAATCTCAACTTCATCAAGCCCTCATGCACATGATGCTCTCCAGTCCTTCAATCACGCAATAGAATGCATATACCTGGGGGTTTGGTATGAGTACAGCATGACTCAAAAACAAAGCGCTTACCGCGAAGAATGGTATATCCCGAAACACGCGCGAGTGGTCCGAGGTTTGTTTGTAGTGGTGGGGTTCTTCTTCTGGGCCGTCCCGTTAGCCTAGGCTCGATCCCCACAAATACGACATGCAAGAGGAATAGGCAGGGCAGCGACTTGCCTGCATCTTCTTACCATCTTGTCCCTCCTTTTCATTTGACCGTTGCCCGGGGTAACGTTGGGATTGGCCATGGGCGTCGTGAGGAGTTATAGTTACTGGCCAGAGGTTGGATACCGAGATGAAACTTTGTAGTCTGTATTTCTCATCCCTAGACAAAAGTCAGGCAAAGCGACGAAGAAGAAAGTTCAATACATACCTCTATGAAGACCATTGGCATCAGTACATCCAGTGTCTAGTCCAGACCTCAATCCTCTAAGCATATCGATATTTTTCACCCAATGCCGTTTGAAGAAGGCAGCATCGTTTCCGGAGATCCTGTCTTCGTTGGTTTCCAGACGCACAGGAGGAAACTACATCCTCGACCCGAAGATATGAAAGCATGGGACCAGCTGGCAGCAATGTCGAAACCTGGTCGCCGCATTACACATGTTCCGGCAGTCGATGAAAAAAAAAACGCCTTGTGTACCCGGCGTACGTCCTCGTCAGGGTAGTGATAGATATCAGCGGCTCTAGCTAGAAAAAAAAATCAGTAAAAAGGCTCGGCATAGGCATGTTTTTACTACGCACCGACCAGCCCCGACTCCAAGCATCCCAGTGCACGCAGTTGCTTGAGAGAATGCTTTATTGATGTGCCGAGCTACCATTTTTGTGGTGACAATCGAGAAGGCGGAGGTGATGGTGATGGTAAGAAGCCAACCCTTGATGGCGTGGATTCTTACCACGATCACGGCGACTCTCTCTCTTCGTTTCTTCCCTTATTCTCAGCGTTTCTATCTCTTTCATTCAACGTCGACATATTGTCTGCGACTAGGCATAGAGCTCTTACGGTATCAAGGCTCCTTTGGCCAGCACCGTGATCAAGTCACAACGGCCTGTTTCTCCTACCACCACCACTGCTGTACTCGGAAAATCAAGAAGATACTCGCAGATGCGTCTCTGTTCATCATCTTTGCCGTGGAAGGAGTCTCCCGATTGAAATTTTACTGCCAATTGAGGATTGGTTATGCTCGCAAGTATGACTTTATATTGCTTATTACCCGACTCGGAATGTAGTCTCTGGTAAGAAGATAAATCTGGGAATCGTTTGAAGCTTTATGATAAAGATAGCTCTCTGAGCGCTGGGCGCTGATGGTTCGGGAATCCCGGGAATTTCGGGTTTTTTTATATGTTCGAGCCGCACAAGCACTTCAGGCTAGCACTAATACCGCTATTCTATCAGAAAACATAGGCCCCACGAGCATCTACTATGGACAGTGTGACTGAAATTTATCAGCTTCGATCGAAGATCGGCTTTTACTAATCTACTTTCCTCACATATACCTACGCGAGTTGATCCAAGACTGCGTTATTCCCCCAGTACTACTATGTCGACTCCCAATTCGCAGCTAGTTCCTTCCAAAGATGGCGCGCTTATCTACGCCAATGCTTCGGGTGACCCAACCAAACCATGCCTCGTCTTCGTCCACGGCCTTGCCTTGAGTGGCGCTGTTTTCGATAATATTTTCGCCAAATCAAAGTTGACAGAAAATTTCTATCTGGTTCGTCGTTCTCTCGTTCTCTGGGACCCTCTAAACGTATCCATCCCTCTACTAGGTTAGGTATGATATTCGTGGCCATGGGCGAAGCACGATGCCAGAGTCACTGGACGACTATTCTTCTGAGATCTTTGCAGAAGATTACAAGGCTGTGGCCCGCGCCTTTAAGATCGAAAAGCCAATTTTCGTCGGATGGTATGGAGTGATTTATCCTAGTTGAAATCAATTATTCGAACTTAAGCAACCCTTTCAGGAACTTTGGATGTACTGTTACATCTCCCCCTTTCCTGGGAAGTCCTCATTCTCATCTACTCATATAGGCACCATCGTATGTGACATCGCTGCACACCTCCCAAAGGATACTCTCACCGGAGTCGTCTACCTAGCGGCACTTCCCTTCATCGGGCCAATCATGGGCCACGTCGGGACCTCGACCGTCCTCGGCCTCCTCCCCGGCCTGTTCAACACCGACGACGTCAATCTCAACGCCAAGACTACCATCGACTTTGTCGACTCCCTTTTCGCCGACCCCAAAAATGTGCCGTTCAGCTTCAAGACGTCTTGTATCGGGAGCGCACTACTGCAACCACCGAAGGTGTTCAAAAATGTGTTATCGCGACCGCAGAATCCAGAGAAGCTGTATGAGCTCGGGAAGGAGGGTCTTCCAATGTTGGTTTTGAATGGTACTGCTGATCAACAGGTTCGAGGGAACATAGTAGCCGAAGAGATGAGGCCTTATTACAAGAACTTGGAGGTTCACATGGTTGAGGGCGGTAGTCATGCACTTTTCTATGACAATGAAGCCGAAGTGGTAGATAGTATTTCTGCCTTTGCATCCCGTGTTTGTATTAGTAAATAGTAGCGGTCAGAGTTACGATTTTGTCATGCTGTTTGGATGCCATAGAAGAATATGTATTTTAACTCGTTTTACTAGGTTCCCCGAGACACTTGTAGGATGATGAACATGATGTAAAGAATCCAGCTCTCCAAAGATTCCCTCACAGGTTGCAGCAACAGTCGTATGTGCGTTGATCGAGGCCGATTCAAAAAATGACAAAATTAGGTGTGCAGAATCGAAAAGCGCGAGCTCGAGTCGATGACGCCTCCTGACTCTAACTGGACTCTCATTTTCTTCGCTTCCTGTTTGAGTGCCTTCGATATCAATGCAAGCAGCTCGGTTACATAGATGATGGCAGGGAAGGCAATCAATCCCATATTTTCAGAGATAGTTAGATATTTATTCGAAGAGAGGTAGCTTTTGTACTCCACTCACCAGACGCTTACTACCGAAAGCGAACACAAGTGTCGTGGGTTGTTCAAAGGTTCTAGAGTTCGCATGCCAGCGTTGTTACAAACAGTGTACGTAGAGTTGTAAGGTCCACATCTTTTTGGCTAGAAAGCGCTAGAAATCAGAGTCTCGGGCCTTCTTTATTATGATAATGTGCCCTTCACCATTAAACTAAAGAGTCAGCTAAGAATTTTCCGACTTCGACGGTACCTGCTTCAGCACTTAGTGAGGCCCTGTGATTGCACGTCTCGGGCATATTCAAAGCCTTTTTGAAGGGGCTAATCTAGGTATGACAGTCTGAGAACCGAGACGGAGTGAATAGTTTGACTAGTACAGACGAAGGAAAGATCGCAGCCAGAACTCAGCTGATAGCAGACCCCGAAAAGTAAGAAGAGTCACGGAGTCAACTACTTTCTTTTTCTCTCGAATCCTTTCGCACGCCATCGAAGTCCGCGGCTAGAGCTCTCTTCTTTATCCTGACAAACAGGAGAGTATCTCAGCTTCGAAGTAACTGATTTGATCTTCCCGAATTTGCTTGGATTTGATTATACAGACCTACCCTCGTCGTCTTGAAGGCTATATTTGCTATCAGGCCCCTTCGTCACTCTCGTTCCATTCCACAAGAACGTTACCGAAGCCGTTATTGTTATTTTCTTTGCATGCTGACAATAGGGGGATACGATACCGTCCAGCCGGTCGCTGAGCAAAAAGAGACATGTTTAGTTAGACGAAATAAAACAATCTTCCGAACGTCCGTGGTGTGAGAAAGCAGAAAACAGAATTGACCGAAGCAAGCATAAACTAATTTAAAGGGACTTCAGTGGTCACGGGACTTCCTAGGGCGAGGATTTCAGACAGACAATAGGTACTTCGTAGCAACAAAATTCACCTATACTCTCCCTCTGCTGCAACGCTCAGCTCCTCAATTTCACCTTGTACGCTCGACAGCGCCTCGGCTGCGGCTGCGTGAAACATCAACTGCGACTTGGCGAGTTCATTGAGGTTCTTAAGGGGCTCCGGCTGCATAACAATGAGCAAAAGAGAAAAGCAAAGCAAAAATAAGACTGACGTTCTCCAATACCGTCTTCATCAGAGTGATGGCCACCTCAGTCTTCTGCACCAGATCATCCTCCGCATTCTCGACCTCCAGTCTAGCATGTTCCTGCTTGGACGGGTTGGCATTCTTCAGCCTACAGATGCCAGTCAGATATAGCGCAAAAAACGATAAGATGACGACGCACGTTTGCTTAGCAGCATCCAACTCCAACCGGCTAACTTTGACCGCCTGGCGCGCCTTCATCGCAACCTGAATTGAGGTGCTCAAGGTCGTTTGCCACGGGTGGAGGAATCCCACACGGATGCTCTCGTCCTGCTGTAGCCTTGCCGTCGCAACTTTGTCGTATCCTCCAGCATAAAGCGCCAGCGCCCTGCCCAACCTGTCGTCGGAACCCAGTCCCTGCGCCGCACTGGTGGCTGCCCGCCCCAATGCATGTGGAAGGGTCTTGTGCTGAGCTTGAGGTGCTACGACAGGTGCAGGCGTAGGCAGATTGGTTCCCTTAAGGTTGTTGGCAGCAAAGTTGGTCAGGCCTGCGCCAATGGACGTTGACAGTTCGGTGATGGACTCCTGGATCTGGGTAGGGTAGTCATAGCCTTCATGGTCGTAAACTTTCGCTATCCTGCACGGTAATCAGCATCAAGGTAAGAATGGATGCTGAATGACTACTCGCTTGAGCAAGGCAAGATGGGCATTCCGCAGGGAGTCGACACGGTTCTCAAGATCCTTGTACTCTGCAGTGCGTCGCTGGTTGGCCGTGGTCCTATCGTGTCACTAACACAGATGCTCACCCTGTGGAAGCTCGGTAATCTCCTCTGGCGCTACCTGGCCCAGTCGCTCCCTTGTTGCCTGGACGCTCGAATTGAAGCCCTTGGCGAATTTGTTTGCACTCTGTCCGAGGTTGAGGCTGCCGATGCTTGATTGAAGCTTGCTCCAGCCTTCCATGGTGGTGGTTGAGGTACAAGGAGTGTTCGCAGCTGCGTTGCACCGCCACGAAGCTCAAGCGTGTGAATTTGCTTTGCTCCATTTTTGCTATTCTTAGACAGATATTCATGGCTTCTTCTCGTCGTTGGTTCAACCTTGGTCAAGAGAAAAAAAATTTATAATAAGATTATACAAAAATCCGAATTATCTATAGCAGGCATCTCGTGAAAGTACGTAGAGGTCATCGACTATGTTTGCTCTCCTCTGGATCATCCTCGCTCACTTTAGTAACTGGGTCGTCGTCAGTGTCGGCTCTATGTGCTGAAGTCGAAGCTTCGCCAGCCTCGATAGTCTGTTCTAGTTGTCCTTTCTTCTTTCTCTCGTCTCTTCGAAGAAGGAATTGTATCAGAAGGGTCCAAAGGACTACGCAGACACGTCAGTGATTTATCCCGAATCGAAACGAGAGGGAAAGCCTACTCAAAAGTACTTGGAGAACTGTCGAGGGCGTTTAGAAACAGATATAAAAATATAACATATTCAACGTACTGATAGACCAGTGGTAGCCCTTCGTGGCTCGTGGGAAATCCGTCGTCTTCCAGACGAAATTGGGTGCAACGGCTTGTACTACATATGCAAGATCGTTTCCGAGGGCGACGCAGAGGGCCCGAAGTTCAGTCTATATCCAATAAATTGTCAGTTAGTTGTATAATCGAAACGAAGAACAAGTGCTGACATCTGCTTGCGTTATTTCGCTGGCCCAGTTCAAGATCAACGGACCTGCTGTGGTCTAAATGTATCGCTTAGAGATTGATTAGGAGCTGAGGAAGATAAGACAAACCCCAGTAGTCATAAGGTAGAAGTAGGCAAAATGGCCTGGAATGTTCTTGTACAGAGGCATGGCGAGCCAAGCGATATTGAATATAAGCGTGATCACGGCGCCGAGATATATAAATGGATATCTTCGACCTTCGAGAAATAAGCATTGACCATGGATGATAGGGATGACTAACCTTTGAATGGTCCGTCACTTTGCCAAGCTAGGAACCATGCCGTGACGACGAAGACGGCAGTTGCAGGAAGGGGCACTAAAATAGCTTGAGAAAGGAGAAAAGGAAGAAGGGTATAGGTCAACGTACATAACTGTATTTGAGAGACGGTGTATTTCTTTCCCGGAACGGGAGCGGGAGTACTGTTGAAGCTCTTAAGCCAGTATTGCATGGGTGATTGGGCAAGGCCATTGTTCCACAGGACATATTCTATAGGCAAGACCCAGATGTACCACGAGGTGAGGATCCGACGAAGCTACGCCGTGTCAGAGAAGAAAGATATTATGAAGGCTATTTTCCGACCTTCGCACGGGTCCATGGCTCTGCTTCTTTCCGTCCTATGGCTTTCATTCGGGCCCGAGCTAGAGCAATATCCTGCAGAGGTGTTCCTGGTTAGTTAGATGTTTTGGAAGGGAAAATGGAATAGATATGTACTTCTGGACTAAGAAGGAATGATTTCTTGGCGTTGAACGGGAGATCTGGAAGGAAAACGAAACCAAGCAGGGCGATCGGAAGTGTTCTGTGGTGGTTCTTAGCACATAACCCAAAAATAGTTTTTGAGACGCACATGACAGCGTCTACAATCATCAGCCATCTGGAAGTAAGCTATTTAGACCAAGCCACAATGGTATATGCCTCAACTTACCGCCATCCACTCAACCCGTGTACACCGTTCAAATTCTTGTATGCCGCGGTCTGCAAGAAACCCGAGAACATCTGACCGAGCGATCCGGCACTCCAGAACATAACAGATCGCTTTGCCAGCTCCCGCGGGGTATACCTAAATCGAGAAAATGGGTGGTGGATTATAATGAGACGTCGCAAGACTGACCATGACCCAAGAATGAAGTGCATTCTGTTGTTGAAGAGGAGCTCAGGCTTAGGTGACATTGGAAGGAGACGAAGCATACCCCGGATAAAATCCGCTCTCGAAGAGACCAACTAGAACGATGATCAGGACGAGAAGATAACAGATTAACAGAGAATACGTACCTAGGAAGCGAAGTGCAAAGAGTGACTCTACGTTCTTCACCGCATATGTGCCGAGAGTTGAGAGTCCCCACGCAAGTTCGAGCTGGAATGAAAAAGTAAGATATGGATTTTCTATGAGTCGCGATAGAACGAAGCCTCTTACGGCAGGGATAACATAGCGAGGTGATATTCTGGTAAGAAGTAGGTTTGAGGGCACTTGACCGATGACATATCTAAAGGCGACGGCTTGAACAACGACTGCAAATATGGTACCTTTTGCTTACCCAGCCGTCCAATAAGAGGTAGCATGAACAAGTTCGTTTCCATACATTCCCCTTTAGAGAAAATTCAGATCAAATATCAGTGAATTACTTGTCTAGGCCGACGTACAAATCTTCGCGCATGCCAGCGAAATACTGTGAGGATGAAGATCAACATCCATCGCACCGAGTACTGGGTGGAACGTACCGCACTGGTGACATTGGTCTGGGGAAATGGTTGAACGGTAAGATCCATATCAGAAAAAACCACAGAATGCCTACCTGGTCCAAATTCTTGATGAAGTAACCCAGCTAACACAAGATTAGGTTAGTAGTTAGATCCTGAGAAAAAAATACTCACTGAAGCAAAAATAAGCACCGAAGCATCTACTTTGAACAAGAGACGCCTCTCCTCAGGATTGAGATCTGCAGTATCCCAAAAGTACCCTAGAAGAGACTGCTTTTGCTTCTTCTGGTCGACGACATTGGGAAGTTCAGGAAGGGATTCCACCACAGTAGCGTCGTCGGGTTTGGACGCCATGTCTGCAACGAAAGAGCAAAGGCCTCCAACTTATGGAATGCCGTTATCTCTTTCTGTTATCATTTGCGTGCTTATACCAGGGGATTACAGTTTGTGCGGTCGGCCTGGTTGCTTCCGCGGTTTAGTGAAATGAAGGCGAGAAAACGCGCCATCGAAAATGTTGATTGATTAGTACCGATGGGGTAAACTTTGGTTCTGTAGGTCCATATCAGTGATTATTGGCAGTGCTATTGTGTGTAGCAGGGCTTCTCAAACAAAGCCTCGAAGCTGCTCCCAAAACACCTGTTCGCCAGTCCACAGATTTCTCGATAGGTAAGGAGCCTGATATTTGTTTTCCATTTTCTAGAAGTTTTCCTACTAATGGTCAATTTGTGTAGAATCCAACTGCAAAGTGCGACATCCCGCGTCTAGTTGGAGAAATGGTGGCGGCAGAGTGGAGGAAATGATGGCGGTTCGGAGGTTCGGACCAAGCGCGGATGAGTCGGATGCCGGCCCGACGCGCAGTCACTGCCAACCAACCACCACGACCCGATTGTCAACCTTGATAAATGCGCGCCAGAAACCCTGAGACGTGCAAAAGAGGTATCTGAATGACGGAATTTATGTAACTCCCTTCTTGCAGACTGCATCATTTTTTTTCTGTACCAGCATGGACTAGGCTCCAGCCCAAGAATACGCGTTGTCCAACCGCCCAGAGTGAGATCATCGTTAATTCAGTGTTGATGTCCTGATCACTAATTGTCGCTTGTATCAGAAATTTTACCACGTAGACCTTGGGAGCCCTAGTTTTTAACTGGTTTATTGGATGCTCAGTAAACATTAAACCCCCCTATGCAGTCTGCATCTGTTTCCTTGTTGCAAACGCCCGTTTAGGGAGGTGAGTAATGGTCGCATTGTATATCTTTTCGTCATTTGACGGTTGACCAAGTCATGGGACCATGGGTTCTTTTAATCTTGGCTGCGATTTTCCTGGTGTGCGTCATTTCCACAGCCGGTTGCCTCATAACAGATCATTTCTAACTGGATTGCGTGCAACCTCTTATCTATTCTCTGTAATCATTCTTTGTAAGGTAGCATTCGAAGAGGTATATTATACCTGTTACATCTCTTCATCTCTACACAGTAGTCACACTACTACAATGGCTCCAGTCGCTACAACTCCCACTCCCGTGATCTCCAACCAGCCTATCAAGCCCGTCTATCCGAAGGAAGATGCCAATTTTAAGCTCCCCCCCGCCAACACCCTTAAACGGTACGAAAAAGCGGGTGTCGACATTTCTCGTATGTTCTGGTATCATCCCCTTGGCTCGGTTGTTTTATTCACCGGTTTTCTTCACAGAGGGTTACCCTTTCTACCCGCCCAAGCCTGAATTCTTCCAAGACGTAGCAAAATTGCAAACTGACCTTCGAGGCTACGTTGACCCAGCAACCAGGGCGGACCCTGAGAAGAAGGCTCTTTTTGGAGCTGCAAAGGAAGTCAGAGACCTTTCCATCCACATTGGAGTACGTACCTATCAACCATACCCTTTGGCCCCCTCGCTCATCTTCATAGACTGAGATTGTTGGCTTGCAACTCTCGGAGCTTACTGACCAACAGCGTGATGAGCTCGCCCTTTTGGTCGCGTAAGTTTGTGCTCTCGATCGGTTTCAAGTGAAGCTTACGATCCAATTATTTAGTGAACGCTCCGTTGTCTGTTCGTTCGAAGTCGTTACTTTCACACGCAGTCCAGACTGATGTCCTTGTAGTTTTCCGTGACCAAGATCTCTCTCCTCAGTCGCAGAGGGAACTAGGCCTCTATCTCGGCCAGGGCGAGATCGAAGTTCATCCTCAGGTCGCTCAAGTTCCCGGATTACCTGGCGTCTCCCTCATCTGGGAACCCGGTCGCAAGGACAAAGAATACAAGGAGTTCTCGAAGGCCGGTGCAAGAGGCTTTAGGCATGCCTACCCCTCGGGTAGCTATGGCTGGCACACGGACCTTGTTCACCTGGCTTTCCCTCCGGGCTACACCCATCTCCACCAGGTGAAGCGTTCGCCTATCTCCACTACCTCAATGAACCTGACCGTTTTACCCCAGGATACCGTCCCACCTGTTGGAGGTGATACGCTTTGGGTATGATAAAAAGTTCAAGCCAGTGATGTCAAACTGAGCGATTTGTAGGCTTCTGGTTACTCCGCATACGATAAGTTCTCCCCGGCGTTCAGGAAGCTTCTTGATGGCCTTAAGTCAGTTATCCCAAGTGTAATTCCATGACTACCGCTGATCATCAATTTAGTGGAATCTACCGATCCGCACACCAATACAAAGATGCGAACGACCCTGATGCTCCTCCTCGTCATGTGGAAACTGTACATCCTTTGGTGCGAACCCACCCCGTGACTGATTTCAAGACCATCTTCGCCAACCGCAGCATGACCGTTGGTATTGAGGGCTTCGACAAGGCGGAGAGTGATGCAATCTTGAACCATATTCACGAGTGAGCGATTAACCTACAATTGGCTACGGGGATCTTCTAACATATGATAGTGTTTACGAAAGGTCGACGGACATCCAGATCAGATGGCACTGGACTCCCGGAACTTCTGCGATGTAAGTGTCTACTTCAATCCAAATTTAGAGCGTTCTCTGAAACTCGACTATTTCCAGCTGGGACAACCGTATCACCATCCACACGGTTTCTTACGACTACGAAGGAAAGCCTGAGCGCCACGGCACGCGGGTTAGTTCGCTTGCTGAGAAGCCATTCTTCGATCCATCGTCCAAGTCTAGAAGGGAGGCATTAAAACTCGGTGATTGATTCATTGTAAATACACGAATGCAACATGTATAAATAAGTAAAGAAGTTGGGGCCACAGAGCCTGCTATGTGTCATCGTTTCGTTGAAGTTTTCGGAGCCATAACCTTGAAAGAAAAAAATACCTCTTAAACAAGCCTCTTAATCACGACAATTCTTTTCACCCTGGACGGTATTGCGGCCTAATTGTCGCCATTCCGGGAGATCCTAGGTCAGTTAATGAAATATCAGAGTCTGAGGCATCAAAGCCAGCCTCGAGATTGGGCCGTTGGAAACGACGGGCAGCCTTCCTTCGGTCTCGCCGGAGAAGGAATAGTATAAGACTCGTCCAAAGGACTACGTGCGATAGTAAGAGCGCAAGTCCCGTTGATAAAATGTGGACATACTCAATAGGGTCTGGAGAACTGGGAAACAAAGTGTTAGAAGCCGGCGCACAAATGTTATGTGCTACAGCATACCGAGAGAATAATGATAACCCTTTTGTGCCCGAGGAAAATCTGCGGTTTTCCAGACGAAGTTGGGAGCAATTGCTTGAACCACGTAGGCAAGATCATTCGCGAGTGCTACGCAGAGGGCTCTGAGCTCGGTCTGAAACAGTGTGAGTGACACTACCAAGTGCACCGAAACGTAAAATTCTCACGTCTCCCCCCGTTATTTCATTGATCCAGTTCAGGATCAGGGCGCCAGCGGTTGACTAAGTCATTCTTGTTAGTTGTCCAGACAGGCTGTGTGTAGATGCATACGCTGAGTCCAGTCAAATAGAAGTATGCGAAATGACTAGGAATGTTTTTGTATAACGGCATTAAAAGCCAAACAGTGTTTAAAATGAGGTGTATCACGGCACCAAAATAGACAAACGGATATCTGTGTCCTGCCAAGAAGTTCAAAAGGGCACCAAGACAATGGAGGAGGCCGTGTTCTACATACCCTTGAAGGGGCCATCACTTAGGCAAGCAAAAGTAAAGGCGCAGACAATGGCAATTGCGGTTGTAGGAAGCGGTACTGGATGAGGAAAGTAACCAGCTAAGCAACCATGAGGTGGAGAGTAAAATTGACGCACGTAGCTGGATTTGGGTGACGCTGAATCTCCTACCTGGGACCGGCGGAGGAGTCGTGTTGAAGCTCTTAAGCCAATATTGTATAGGTGATGAAATAGCGCCGTTGAGCCATAGAACGTATTCAATGGGCAAGATCCAGATATACCAAGAGCTGAAGATGCGGCGTAGCTGCCAATTACTTGTCAGTATAAGCATCAGAAGGCTGCAGGATGCTGCGAACCTTCTCTCGCGACCATGGTTCAGTTTCCTTACGACCTATAGCTCTCATTCTGGCTCGTGCCAAACCTATATCCTGGATGATTAAAAAAAGAAGTTTGATCAAGCGATACTTAGATCTAAATAGAGACGTACGTCTTGATTGAGAAGAATGGTAGGTTTCGCATTGTAAGGGAGATCCGGAAGGCAAAAAAAGCCGAGAAGAGCAACGGGGAACGTACTTCCTTTTGTTTCAATACTTGCCAAGTTTATAGCAGCAAAGAAGAACATACATGGCGGCATCTACAATCATCAGCCATCTGTGAACGTGTAAGAATAAAGAGAAATGTAATTGATTCAACAAGCCTACCGCCAGCCAGCCAGCCCATTTACTCCGTTCAAGGTCTTGTAAGTGGCAGTTTGCAGAAAACTTGAAGACGCAGTTCCAAGGGTCCCGGCGATGCCGAAAGCGACTGCTCTCTTAGCCAGCTCACGGGGAGTATACCTAAAGCAACCGCAAGTCTCAGGACTTTAGGATCCTCGATACATACGAAAAAGATACCATGAGCCGAGAATGAAGTGCATACTGATATAGAGATTAGCGGGAACGCATTCGAATTCACAATAAATATACCCAGGATAGAATCCGCTCTCAAACAGACCGACTGTCACCAAATGTGAGAGTGAGCACAAGAAAGACTTGATCATAACGAACCTAGAAATCTGATGGCAAAGAGCTGGTTCACGTTTTTGACTGCAAAAGTTCCCAGGGTAGCTAGTCCCCATGCGAGCTCAAGCTTGTCAGAGACATTATAAGTATACGTGGTGTATTGGAGGATGAAGACTGACAACAGGGATAACGTAGCGAGGAGAGACCCTTGTGAGCAGTAAGTTTGACGGGACTTGTCCGACGACATATCTGCCAAGGCCGACATAATCAGCCAGATTGAAAAGTTAATTTTGAACTGTGCCCCTACCCAGCAGCCCAGCAAGAGGTAACATGGACAAGTTGGTTGCCATACATAGATCTGGTTTATAACCTGCCAGTGAGAGACGAGACACCGAAGGAGACCGTTGGCTTACAAGTCTTCGCGCATGCCGGCAAAGAACTGCATGAATATTCAAAAGTCAGTGTCGATAAAAGACCCATGCGAAGCGTATGGCTCACTGCACTTGACACGTTGCTCTGCATGAAGGATTAACGACGGAACCCGCAAGGTCATACTATACTCACTTGGTCCAAATTTTTGATGAAGTATCCCAACTTTGAGAACGTCAGAACCGTCTGAGAACATGGAGAAAATGACGGACCGAGGCAAATATGAGGACAGAAGCGTCAATTTTGAGTAAGAGACGTCTCTCTGCAGAGCATGACGAGGGCGACACACGCTGAAGGAATGACTTTTTCTGCTTGTCACTGTCAATCACTTCAGGTATGGACCCTACCAAGGTGGTATTTGAAGCCATGTCGAGCTGCTGAAGAATACAGCATCGATTGCCCTTCGTTTTATACTCCCCCGCAATCGATAGTCAGTTGTGCCCAGGTGTCGTCCCGTGCTAATTCCATAGGTTCTGGTCGCTTCCGGGAGCATCCATCCATAAGGGCGAGAGAGCGCACCGCTGAGAAGACTTATTTCTGTCAAACTTGGGGGTGCATATGAGAAGGTTACGTATCCCTCGAATGTTTTGACGAAATAAGTGCTGGACGTCGTAATGCGTGAGTCCTTGCACAAATGGTTGCCCAAAGCTCTACTACCAAAAGAAGGGGATGTAAGGTGGCACGGTACTGAAATTGACTGAAATCCTTTTGGTAGTAGCTCATATGTATCAGATTTTCAGAGAGTAAACAGAGACGTTGACAATTACCTGGTGTCACTGCAAAGACAGTGTCGCCGTCGAAAAGCCAACTTGGAATTCTGCGGCGCTGCTTCTGCATCGCGAACTAGAAGTAGACCAATACTCTTGGTTCATGTTGTGATGAACCTTGATTTCAGAGTCCAAGATTACAAAAAAAACGTCTACCAAAGTAGCTGGATGTCAGGAAAGAGAAACTCGAGATTGTTTGGTGTTCAAGAGCGGGCACTCGGCCCGGTAGCCGCACAGCGGCGAAATTTCCAAAATGCGGAGCAGCGGAACCTTTTCAAGCAACCACCAAAACGGCCAGGATTTAACAACGAATGTGTAGCTTGCTCACTAGTGCACACTGCACTTCGAATCGACAAGATGGAAATCTGTGAAATAGCCGCTACAGTGACGCAGCTTTCGTTGCTCAACAAGATGCCTTCCAATAATACCTGTTGCATCGCTACTACTGTGTATCAGAACGGCAACCCCCCGGCTTTCGGGAGCTTGAACGGCAGGCTCTGGCTCATTCTTCGTTCTACATCGCTCATGGATAGCCTTCAGAAGCTCTGATGCATAGTTCAGCCGTTTCTCGGACGCGGCCTCGGACCAATGCCCGCCTGATCATTACTGTCTGGACTCGCTCATGAGTACATTTGGAGTCAAGGCGGAGTCACAATCGTCGCAGCAGAATCCGCTGCCGTCCAAACGATGTTTCTTTCCATTCAGTGGCATGATCATGAGGGCCAGGAAGCCAGATTCTGGGTTTCTGGTCACATTGGTGTCGAACTTGACAAATATCCGCAAGCTTTTATTATAGTGGTGGTAGCCTCCATGTATAGGGTTTGAAGAGTTGCTGAAGGCAGCTAGGTTGAAAGTAAGCAGTGAAAAAGTCAATCTTACCGTCTTTTTTTTTTTTAGCTAAACGAATACGTTTCAGTGTAAGTATATCAGCGGGTCGTCATATGGATGGTGGTCTAGGGGCTTCTGCGCGAATTATCCCGGTTTGCTTTCACTCATGTTTGTTGACAGTATAGCCAAAGGAGTATACCAGC
Source organism: Desarmillaria tabescens (assembly GCF_030435595.1). Taxonomy (NCBI): domain Eukaryota; kingdom Fungi; phylum Basidiomycota; class Agaricomycetes; order Agaricales; family Physalacriaceae; genus Desarmillaria; species Desarmillaria tabescens. The sequence goes on from NW_026848466.1 coordinate 17,688, forward strand.
TCCCGTGGTGCTCAACTGGAAGCACTCACGCCAAGCTTAAAGGGGAATTTCAATGTAGAAGCGAATCGACATCTCCATATATAATGTATTTATGGCTCTATTTTCGTTGTTGGCATGCACTCGCTGAGAGACAATCATAGGATACTGCCTTCAGACGGGACGAAACGGGCCTATCAGTGCATAGCACCCGGTAGTGTCGTCAATTCACCATGGGTCAGATTCTGGGTTTCTGATCACATTGGTGTCATATGGACTGTGGTCCAGGGGTTTCTGCGTGAATTATCCCAGTTTGCTTTCACTCATGTTTGTCGACAGTATTATAGTGGCCAGCCAAAGGAGTATGCCAACTTGCGTGGTGACGAGCAGAGGGCGGATGCGCCAGAACTGGAATCAGTCACGCCAAACTCAAAATCTACTCGCTTCTTTCCTCCCTTCCAAAGAGGAATTTCAATGCAGAAGCAAATCGACGCCTCCATATACATTGTATTTTTAGCTCTGTTCTCGTTGGCATGCGCTCAATGAGAGACATTCATAGGATACTGCGTTCAGACAGGAGGAAACGGGCCTATCAGTGCATAGCATCCAACAGTGTCGTCAATTCACCATGGGTCTTCGCGCTATGCTCGTTTTCTAATGCTGCTACAGGTCACAGACAAACTCGATAAACGTCTTCAACGCAGCACCGCTAGTCGGCCACAAATGCCGACGCCCACTGGGGCCTTGTCATGTTTGTTTATCGGTATAACTATGACTGTCAAGCAAGTATCACCGGTATGTTTTCGACAGTCCTCGTTAATTCCGTTGCCGAAGGAATGCGCTATCTAACTGCGAGGTCCAGAAAGGGCTCGCTAATTCAAGAAAAGACCCTATTAAAATATAACCTGCTCTCGTATGCGGTACCATCTCATTGTACTTCGGATCGCGTAAGGTGGAGCCTGAGCTAGATTTATCCATTGCGCTGCATGGGTAGGTTACGTTCTTTCCCTTGGCGCCTAGATTTTGCCTACCGATGAATTAACCCGTCTTTTTACACCAAACTACCGATGGTAAGCGAAGAAGAACTTCCGTGTTGGATGCGCAGACCATTACTGAAATATCTGGGCATGGTTGCAAGTATTTTTCCTCTACCCCGATCCCTATTCAGTGTCTGTCCGTCTTTTGTACTAGTTCTGGAGATTTGAAAAGCCGAGGAAACCACGGCGGTTTGATTGTGAATGCTACTCTCTTTCGTCATCAATTAAGTGCACCAACTAAGACATTTTTATGGTCTGTAATCAATGCGAGCCCTTAGGTCCAGGTATCTTCTGTCTCATGCCTGATACTTTTTCCATCCATCTCGCGCCAGTCGACTGAGATAAGTGTCCGAGAAAGTTTCCTTGTCTCATTCGACTGGTGCGAGGTGGAATGAAGGCAAATTTGCTCAAACCCGTCTTGATAGCATTCATGATTTACGATTTTCAACGCCCGTGACCATGGCCCCCGGCTCCTCTGTTTACCAAGTTCTAACACCTCACCTCCTAGCTAAGCGCTAGTTTAGCCGGCGCTTGCTCCAGATAGGTAGTGCCCTCGTGAAGACCACGGCAAAAGGGAGGCGGCATGGCGCAGTGTACGTGATGCCCGTTTTTTATGTATTTAACATGCTGATTTTTGGAACAATTTTCCGAAGAATGGAGGCCCAAGGTCAACCTAAACTACGCGACATAGGTCAAAACGGGAAGTTCTCGGTATCTATATTACATATCTGACTGCGCTGAGTCCGATGCTTAGCAGCATAGAACAAAACCCTGGCGCCTTTGAAGAAGGGTCCTCCAATGAGACTAACTATAAATGCGAAGGTCAGTCGACTCTGCTACTGGACATGCGGTTTTTCTGAGAAGGATCTATCAAACGCCATGAGTATGGTGAATATACCACAACATGCTCTTTTGGCGCTGGCTTTAGGACCTGTGCTCAGGGTGTTACCGGTCTTTATCCACTGACCCTTCTTTCTGATTCATGTCAGTTCTGCCGACCGCCTCGATTGCGGGGAGGATCGGTGCGATGAAATTTTTTTGTGTGGGTGGTGAGTTGTATAAAAGATTATGCCTCTGCGCTGACATAGCACATTAATCCCCGCCTTTCGTTCTTGAATATGTCGACACCGCAGACCTATACTGTACCAAATCTGTTGTCCGGGTGGCCCTTTAAAGCTACTCCCAACCCCCATGCCGCGAAGATTAACGCTGAAAGCGCTGCATGGGTTGCAAGCTACGATGCATTCAGTGCCAGGGATCAAGCCACTTTTGATCGTTGGAATTTTGGCGCTTTCGCTGCACTGGCGTACTCGAAAGCTGAGCCGGCGCAATACCGCGCTGGCGTGGACTTGATCAATTTTTATTTTGTTTTCGACGAGCTGAGCGACAAGGCGGACGGCCCTACGGTACGGAAGCAAGCTGATGCCATCATGAACTCACTAAAGTAACAGTTTCTTCGTCTTTGATATTCATTCACTGACTCCTTGCATTTCAGAAATCCTTATGCACCTCCTCCTCCGAATGAACACATTCTTGGCATCATGGCACGAGAGTACGACCTAGATCTAAGACTCCATCTTTCGTCTGCTGACTAAGTTTAACTTAGCTTCTGGATCCGAGCCCTCGAGGAAGGTCACACCAGTCCATCGACCGCAAAACGTTTCACAGAGACTTTTGCGGAGTACACAGATGCCGTCGTTCAGCAGGCCGAGGATCGTGATCTCGGGATAATCCGTCCTATCGAAGAGTATCTCGTTATGCGACGCGGAACCGTTGGCGTTAGACCTTCACTGGAGTTCTTCCTTCTCTCAGAAGATGTGCCAGATGAAGCTATACGACATCCACAGATAGAAAAGCTGGTGTTGGGTGTCATCGACATGTGTATCCTTGCGAACGTAGGTCCTCTTCTTATTGAGGGGAAGTTACTTGCTTACTGGGTGCCTAAGGATATTTATTCGTTCAACGTCGAACAGTCTTATGGTGACGAAAACCACAATATCGTATCTGTTACAATGGCCGAAAAGGATATGACAGTCCAGCAGGCTATTGATTTCATTGCGGAACGTTACACTCAGGTATCGAAAGAGTTTCTGGAGGATATGAAGCGCGTGCCCGTATTTCCTGAGCCAATTGGGACATACGTGCAGAAGTTTGTTCTCGGCATGGCATATTGGGTATGCACGGATGATGACTGGTCGTTCATTACACCTCGATACTTTGGTGAAAGTGCTGCAAAAGTTCAGGTCCATCGGGTAGTTCAGCTTCTTCCGAAGCGCAGCTAGAACAGGCGTACCTTTGTGCCAGTGGTACGAATACGGGTATTCGTGCTAAGTATTCTCGTTACAGTGTGTCTGAAATGTATTTTATAGTATCATACTAGAAACTGGAGATGTCTAACGAATCGTGTGTATATATGATGAGGGTGATAAAAGATCCTCTATTTAAGGAAGGATTATTTGCCTGCCTCAGTGACGGGTGGGGGTGCTGGTACCGGTGCCAGGTTCCAATAGCGAACGACCGGATCCACAACCCTGATATGGCAAGCCATGTACGGTGCTGTGGCCATGAAAGCTCATATTGTTGTGACTACACAGTTGCATACGTCTCGTAGAGTAGAGACATTCCATGGGGTACGTCGATATTACCGCCCAGAGCGTGTACCATTGCAGTAGGGAGACGAAATACAGGTAGATGTTGAAACATACAAAGGACATCGAAGACCATACTTAGTGAGGGTCCAGCGCAGTATATATTTATTCTCTCCTTCCAGAAGAACGATCCAAATGATATCCGAACTTGATGATGCGGACTTCAGTGAAGATTGTAAACATATGGAAGACTTGACAAAAACCGACGAGGTCGTAACGAGTACGACAAAACAGGAGATTCATCATCGAAGTCTGACGACAGTAATGGTGTAATTTTCGATCGCGAGGGACTGGCGGATGGTGACGTTCTGCGAATCTAAGGAACTCGACTGCTAGCGTGTAGGACGATGTTAGCAAGCGCACCCATGCTTTTCACAAGGAGATATAGACGAAATGTGGACACCGGAGATTTGGACAAAATGTCCGTTATGGCAATGGGCTAGGGAGCGGTGATGCAAAATGAATACTTTGGAGGCGACCATGGCGATCAGCGCCACCGGAGATAGACCTTTTCGAGTTGATTTTAAAGCTTCAGAGTGATTTCCAGTTTTCCCGCAGGATCGCTGTAGCTCTCCTCCGAGTCTTGGCCATTATCCAAGGCGACTACGAAATGGTCACCTCGGTATTTCCAGGGGTGACCATACAGGTCAAACACAGCCACTCGATACTCGACAACCGGTCGATGGGCCCAGTCTTGTCGCACAGTGTGCAGTCACGGTTATGGGCCGCCCCAGTGCAACACGGTCACGTTGCGGACGATATCAGGATGGGAAGTCGCACCCGATGAAATTAGAGGCCATAGAGTTCGTCGAAACGACCAGTGTGATTCTCGAGGCACTATTAGAGTTATGACAGTTTCACTGAGGTCCTGGGCATTTCCGCATTGCAAGCGCGCCCTGCGCGCAGACACGTTATTCAGTAAAATTTGGAGACCGCTTTTTGAAAAAAACAGTTTAGAGACAAGTGTGCGTTCCTCGCAAGCCAGTTACCAGACAGCGTGGTTTTGGTGCCAGAAGGTACACCTGTAGGACCAAAAGGCATCGAGTCAAAAGAGCGAGCAATCAGAGGCAACCATAAGCGGAAGTTGACGGAGGTTGAGCCATCTTAGTATTATTTGACTGAGGTATTAAATGGACTCCATAGCTAAGTGGTTATAGCATGAGATTGCAGCTGTGACGTCACACATGACGCCGCGATTATGTAATCTCGGGGTCGCGTGTTCGAGTCACGCTGGGGTCTATTTTTTGTCACATTTTATGACTTTTTTTTCTTTGTTCTTGAATCATCAGACAAGGACAAGGGCATTCAGAAACGAATGTCTTCTGAAGCTATTTTTTCCAAAATAATGCTAAGTCAGCCCATGACGTTGGCGGAGTTGCAGTCTGCTGCTGTCTTGTGTTTAGCTTGTGCCACGGTCCTCAACGGCAAGGAATAGTTAGACATGGTGGTCTCAATCAGGTCGGACGGCCCGGGCAGGATCCGCAGTCTGGCGATGGGCATGCGCTTTGTCTGATTCGCACGTTGATAGATTCGACCATGACTCTCCCTCAAGATATACTAGAAGAAATATTAAGCCATCTCCGCTTCGATTTCCCCTCCCTCAAGGCCTGCTCATTGACACATTCGTCCTTTCTTCTTCCGAGCAACAGGCTCCTTTTTGCGAAATTAAAGGTCCGGGATTCTCGTGGACCTCCAGCAGATATCTGCTTCAAGCTCCAAAAAGTCCTTGTGGATTCGAAATATATGGCGGCATCGATTCGTTCTCTCGTAATCAGCTTTTTTTGGTATCGGGAGGAGAGTGGTACTGGCATATTTCCGTCCCTATTGCAGCTCCTCCCTAACCTCCACCGGTTCTTCTTATACTTGTCGCAGGCGAACATTTCCAGGTTCAACGCTGGTTCCTTTCCTGCACCTCGTTCGATTTCCAGCGTTCGAACCCTTATCTTGTATGGGATAGTTTTTGACATCGCATCTCAACTACATTCCCTACTGGTCAGCTTCAATGACCTCGAAGTCATCACTATGGACGCAATTTGGATCAATGATGCCAAAGCTACAACCGAGTTGGTTCCAAGCCGTCAATTTAGTTGTTGCCCTTCCACCTTAGAACTTAATGTGGATGGGTCCGTCACGGAAGCTCTGCTCTCCCCACAGTCCACAGTATCCGTAGCGAACCTCTGCGTTCTCAGCATCTTGGCAAGTTCAGACCGGGAAGTCAGCGCAACCTCGTCTATACTCTCCTCTGCCAGCTCCTCTTTGGAGGTTCTGACACTGTTCCTCCGGCATGTCACAAAATGTGGTGAATCTCTCAAGTTGTGTCTTCTCTTGTCTGATCAACTAATGGTATATCTCGTCATAGAACTCATAGATTTAAGGCCCTTCAGCCGACTTCGCAGTATCCACACCAGCCTTTACTTTGAGAGTCAATGGGCTTCCATTGATAGGATTCCAACTGATTGGCGAGGGCCTTTTCCATGGGCGCACCCGTTCTTCAAGGCGCTTCCCTCGTCCATGGAAGATATCGTTATCAGGGTCGTTTTTTGCCCTTACGATGCCATCCTTTTGCCTCATTTTCGATCGGATTGGCAAGAGCTAGATCGTATTCTTGCTAGCCATCCATGGAAATTAGCAGTTCGGCTCGATATATACGTTGATTACAACTTGGGATATCCCGGAATCGAAGACTACTGTTACTATGAGTGGTCAGAGCCTGGTGAACTCGAAGAACATTTTCGAAATTTCTTGCGGCATGAAGGTATGCCCGAAACGAACAGAATGGGACGCTTGCATTGTGAAATTAAGAAAAGTGCGTTGGCATTTTTTAATAATACTCTTGGGCTAATAGATTTACATTTAGAACCAGCAGAGTTCTCTGCTCATATGCAAATAAGAGAAATTTGACATTGACGGCACTCGCGCTTTCCCAACGGCTCATAATGGATTTATTGTCGCGATGGAATTGAGTATGAGGTGCCAGGTCCGAGAAGAGTTCTTATTGACGGTGACTTCATTACCAACGTTTAGCTCCCACCACATGCATGTACCCGAGGACTATGGAAAGCTACTTTGACCAAACAAACACACTGGCAGCTGGCACGTGTTTTACTCGCTGCTCAGCGCTTTCGAACTCCAACCTGAGCACCTTACCACTACCTGTACGAATTTTGAACCACGCTCGTTTGGATATTTATCTAGTAGTTGACTGGATCTCTTTTCTATGGTAAGTGTAAACGCCTCTCATTATCTATAATCCTCATTCTTCACATAGGCCACGATCCGCGACCCAAAAATACTCGCCGATTTACAGTTTGAAGCTGCCGCCTGCTTGAAGCTACTGCTCACTATTCAGACGGAGGAGTTCACGTGTACGAGGACCTTCAACGAGAGGATGGCCACCCACGACCGACTCATCGCTGAGGCAAATCGGCAGCGTTCTGATGACACTCGTCTGGGCCTTTTGATGGCATTGACATTCCTAGCGCGTTGTTTTTGTCAAGGCATACATGGCGACTGCGTCGCGGCTGTGTTTGGACAGCCAGGGCAGCAGGAGGCGCCGGAGAACGTAATGGCTGATGACGATATCCAAAACGACGGCAACTTTTGCGAAAGAGATGAAGAGACTGGATCTCATTTTTTCAACCCCGCAATGGACCTACTAGAACTACCGATAGAAACACCCTCCTCTGGATCTGACGATGACCTTATTATTGATTTCGAACCCGAACACCTTCAGTCGCTGCACGGCTCATCAACTGCGCTACTATCTGCTGAACTTGAAGACGGCCTGGAGATTCAGGATATCCCACCCTCGACTTCTCATAAAACCCCGCTTGTATTGATCTTGTCTAACAACGAGGCTCAGAATGTTCCATCCTACTTCAAATCGACGTCCGAGCTTGTGAAACAAGCTTTCTTGCACGGCGTTTTGCATCCTGATATTACAGAGCAGTGGTTCTCCTTCATCATTCTAGGGCGGGAATGTTGCTCATCGTGGCTCGACGAGAGATTCTTCCGTTTATTGCAGAGCCTTTCTTTTGAAGACGATGGCACGGCTATTACAGGCACAGGACTTCCAAGTCGCGATGTTGAAGACTGTATTAATGAATGGACTCGCAGAGGCGGGACCGAACTAGATGGCATGGTTACAAAACAGAAGGATGCGCTTGCCCAGCTACTTTCTCGCTTTCCATCCGTTGATCGCGCCACCTTGGGCAATACAGTTACCTGTTCGCTATTTCGGGCAATCGTCTCCTTCATTCTTCGATACCAGAACGGCCCCAGGAGTGTCAATCTGGCAAGGGATAAGGCGAAAGTTTCTGATCATTGTTTCGTTAGCCTTGTTCAAGCTATGGCGGTCTTGGGAGACAGCGCCTTTATGCTTAATATCGGTCAGGTTCCAATGTCAGTCTCTTTGTCCGACTCAGAGCCCAAAAATGTACGGCTTCGTCGCTTTCGACGACGATGGTTACGTATCGTTAGCCTCGTCCGTGGCGCCCGGAATGTAGCCGATATTGTGATTCCCATGATCATCTCCTCCTTTGACTGCAGCGATGCCCCAACGTGGAATCGACCTGGATTCGAAAACGAATTCCTGACATCTGATAAATACTTCCAGATCCTTCGGGCTGATCAGACTCCAGCACCTCCGCAGATCAACTGTACGGTCTCTCAACCGCCGTCGCCTTTTGTATTCATCACGTCGATTCTCCAACAGGGCCAGCCACCGAGACAGGAGGAGGTCAACCGACTCATGGATGAATGGAAAGACACACCCACACTATCCGCTTGGACCCGAGAAACTAAATGGGATATCAAGCTCCATGCCGAGCTCCGACTGCTAGCCAGCTGCTCTGAAATGGGCTTCATCGTCGTGGAAAACACTCTGGGAGTTACGAAAAGACCCTGTCTGGCATGCGGGATGACTCTCCCCCTTCTCGCCCCCGAACTCTTCGTATCGTCTGGGTCAACGAAACCATTTGCTCTTTGGGCGCTTCCGGATCAATCTTCCATATCAACTTCGGACCTTCGCGGTATCGTTGCAAAATTAAAGGCCCTTTTGTTCAACGCCATCATCAGGGGACCGCCTGTACTTTCTGAGGTCGAAATTAAAGCTCCTTTCGTCATGGAACGAAAGCAAAACCTCTCGGACAGCAGTTACGGGAGTGTCCCAGGCGGTAAGGGACAAACAATGTTGTTGGCCAATGTGTATTAGGCGAGACTTGAGTGCGCTGATACTTGACGTAGGGAGGCTTCGAGCATTCATCCTTGGTAAGGTCGAGTCAAACGTTAGACCTTTCTGATGGATTAATTTACTACATACTTCATTGTAATGAGTCAACAAGCTGGCATCTTGTCTCAGCGTCAATTGAAAAATGGCCTTAATCCAGTTGTATGTACCGTCAATTCTACTTTTCCATCTATGAATGGAAATAAGTATCGCATAGGATCCAAGAAATCTGTTGTCCCGTTGAAATCCAATGAGTAGTAAATTGCCAGAGTTCACGAACCATGTTCCGAAAATGCTCGCCGTTTACAGTTTGAAGTCACCGCCTGCTTAAAATTGCTAGTCAGTATTCAGACGAAGGAGGTCGCGTGTACGGAGATCTTCAACAAGAGGATGGTGACGCACGTCGGAGTCGTCACTGAGGCGAACTGTCAGCGTCCTGATGATACCCGTCTGGGCTATACATTCCTTGCGCGCTGTTTTTGCTCAGCCCAACGTGGCGACTGTGTGTCTGGACAACCAAGGTAGCAGGAGGCACTGGGGAATGTATCAGCTGACGGCAGTATCCAGGACAATGACAATTGCGAAGGACGCGATGAAGAGACTGAATCTCATTTTGTCAATCATACACTGGAGTTACTGGAACTTCGATAGAGCCCGCTCCTTCAGATCTGACGGTGAAGGTATTGTTGATTTCGAACCCGGAAACCCTCAGTCGTGCACGGCTTGCCAACTTCGCTACTGTCTGATAAACTTGAAGACAGGCTGGAGACTCAGACTAGCTCTCCCTTCACGACTCCTCGCCAAACCCCGCTTGTATTGATCGTGTCTAACGACGAGCACAGCTATTCCAAGCACAGGACTTCCAAGTCGCGATGTTGAAAACTGTATTAATGTATGTAGTGGGACCGAGCTAAGCGGCATGGCTATAAAGCCGAGGATGCGTGATCACCTCCTTATTCTTCAGACGGCAAGGAAGTCAATATAGTAAGGGACAAGGCTAGCGCCTTCCATGCTCAATATCGTATAGGTTCTGACGTCGATATCCTTGTCCGATTCAAGAGTCCAAAGATATACGATAATGGTTACGTGTCGTCAACCTCGTCTGTGGCGTAGAGTGGAAGTTCCCATGATTATCTCTCCCTTTGACATTTGACTGCAGCAATGTCTCGTTTCCGAATTCGGAGATTTGCTAGATTTCGAGCATCCAATAAATACTTCCAAATCCTTTGGGGTGACCGGGTTCCAGCACCTCCGAAGATCTAGATTATTAAATCGCTACAGTCTTTGGAATTCATCCAGATGATTTTTAACAGGCTGAGCCACCGAAACAGAAGCCAGGAGGAAGTCGACAGGCTCATAGATGGATAGAAAGACACCATACTAGTAGCCACTTGGACCCGAGACACTAAACCTTAGCAGGTCAAGCACCATGATAAGGTCCAGCTGCGATGAAACAGGATTCGCCGTCGTGAATCTGGCATACGGGATGACGCGCTTCCATGCCATAACACCCCCGGCCTCTACGTGTCGACGGAACCGTTGGCCTTCGGGGCGCTTCCGGATAGATCTTCCACGTCAATTATCGGGCCTTCGCAATACTGTAGAAAAATTAAAGGCGACGCTACCACTGAGACCCACCTGCTTTCCGAGGTCGAAATGAATGTGAAGGAAATACTTCTCGGACAGCAATAATGGGAGTTCTGCCACGCGGCGAAGGACAAAAGATGCTGTTCGCAGATGAATATCAGGCGAGATTTGAGTGTATCGACACTTGACGTGGGGCAGTTTCGAGTGTCCATCGACATCCTTGGTAAGGTCGAGTCAACATTAGACCTTTCCGACGGACATCAACTCACTAAATTCTGAGTCACTATTGCGCGTCAACTTGTTGACATTTTGTATCAGCGTCAACGAAAAAAGCGTTAAGCCGGTTTTGTATATCATCAGTTCTACCTTTCGATTTATGAACGAAAAGCAATATGTACATCTAAGGATTAGAGCTTGAGTACACGATTGGCACGGGAACCATACCTTCGCAGTTCGTATTACAGGCCTGAATAATGACAATTTCGCACCGTCGAGAGAAAATTAAGAGTTAGATGGATGATCGATGATCAGTAGGACAATAGTAAAAATACAACTGCTGGTTTGAAAAATGCAAGCTCAAGCGCTGTCCGGATCTACCGGTCCGAAATGAGTCACATATGTGTGACGTGTCACAAAGACCTCAAAATTTCCTTCAATCTTCTTTGTTTTCTGCCATGACAAACGCCATGGGGCGAACCAGTACGTTGTGTCTATTTCTCCATACCTCACTGTTGCAACAGGAAATGTATAGGATCAAAAAAAACCGGTTGTCCCATTGAAATCGAGTGAGTAGTACATTACCAGAGTTCGACGTTCCTAATGCATCTCAGAATTAAGGAAAGACCCGGGAGTTCCCCGTCTACCTGACCTCAAAGCCAAAAATGCAGCTAAACAGCTTCTCAATGGTGTAGGTTGCGAGAGTCTTTGGAGAATCCAGAACTGAGGATTATCTCTCCAGCCAAAGCCACCGCCGCAACGACCAGACGATGACTCAATAATGGCCTCGGAACCGACATTATCATCACTAGCACGTCTTGCATCGGAAACAGCAGACAGTATACAAGATCCGTCGTCATCGACAAGCGGTGGAAAGACAAAGGAACAGATGCACAAGCATTACGTCCGTACATTGCACAAGGTCATCGACGAGAGCGACATAGTCATTCTCGTGTTGGACGCACGCGACCCAGAGGGATGCAGGAGCCGATTAGTGGAGGAGGAAGTATGGAGGCGCGAGAGCGAGGGTAAGAAGTTGGTCTTTGTTCTCAACAAAGTGGGTGCGTGGCCGTGTTCAATCAATTTTTGGGTTCCTTACTGGAGTACTGTACAGATCTTATTCCGAAAGATAATGCCCAACTTTGGCTTAAACATCTACGGCATTCTACACCCACGCTTCCTTTTCTGTCTCCCAGCTCGGCTCAGCATCAACGGACGAATATATCTTCTGGGACCGCACCTGCATTAATAAGACTCCTGAAGGCCTACAAGCCAAAAGCGAGCAGTGTTACCATCGGTGTTGTGGGCTACCCTAATGTCGGGAAGAGTAGTTTGATCAACAGCTTAAAACGAAGCAAGGTATCCACACTTCATCTCGTCTTTCCTCCTTTCGCCTAATGTATCTCATAGGCATGCGCCGTGGCCGCTCAACCGGGTCATACAAAGGAGCTCCAGTCAGTGCAGCTAGAGCGTGGCATGCGCATTGTTGACTCTCCCGGGGTTGTGTTTGACGAAGATGATCTGATAGACAAAGGGCAGAAGAAAGGAAGCGTACTCCTTAGGAATGTTGTCAAAGTGGAGGATGTCGACGATCCTGTCGCCGTTGGTATGACCTCATTGATAACCCCATCGCATCTATTAACTATAATTGCAGTGGAAGAAATCCTTTCGAGAACTCCAAAGGAAACTATACAGAGGATATACGATCTACCGGAATTTTCTCAGACTCTGGAATTTTTAACCATGCTAGCGCTCAAGAGCGGAAGGCTATTCAAGGTTAGTGCCCAATTCGGGGTATCCGCTGTCCCTGTGTGAACTCCTCTCCCAGGGCGGTACACCAGATCTTCTCGCTGCAGCTCGTCAAGTTTTAACCGACTGGAACCATCAAAAGATCCCGTACTTTACCATTCCTCCCACAATCCACCCCTCTTCAATACCATCCACCAGTAAGCTCACTCCTTCCCAGTGCCTATCGTTAGTATTTATTACCCATCTAGTTAATGCAACAACTATCGCACCCGGCGCCGAAAACGTTGGACAGGCACAGATTGTGAATGCATTCTCCAAACCCTTTGAGCTCGAAGGTCTGTTCGGCGCGGCCGACGCGGGTGCTTTTGGGGGTGATGTGAATATGGACCAAGACGATGACGCAGAAGAGATGTTCTGGGATGCTAACGAGTCATTCGATATGCAGACAGACGAAACGCCAGAAAGCCGGAGGCAATCACTCAAGCGACCGCGATCCCCGTCTCCTCAGCCCCCAACGCCTAACGCAATGCTTACGGACTCGGAGCGTGATAAGAACATACGCCAGCCGAAGCGGCAGCGCAAATCCAAGTTGGTTCCGTCGTATGACGACCCCCCGGATCAGCATGTGTTGCAGAGGATGGGGAAGAGCAATCCCCTGAACAGGAAGGTTCTCAAACGGGAAAGGAAGAGGGAGCGTAAGCTACAACGAATGAAAGACAGAGCAACTGCCGCTGAACGGGGAGGGGGCATGGAGATAGACGGTGAGGACCTCCAGTTTACGTTCATGGCGTGAAATGGCCGTCTTTCGTATGATTATTGTATTAGCTAGAGTTATGCGTGTACATATAACGATACTTAGTGTAGGTTATTCTATGTTTACACAATGGTGTGACTATTCAACCATCGCTCGTAATTGAAGGAGATAGGGAGTGGTTCTTTCCTTCCCTGTCCCTCATGATACTGTACGGAACCATATTCAACGTAACCAAAATACTCGCTGGATTCGTCATCGATATCCTGCAACTCTGTCACATCACCCGTGGCCATACGTACAGCTGCCGTGTACACCTCCAAATCTTTCCTCTCACTTCTCGTGCTCGGGGCATCAAGAAGTTCCTCATACTGATCAATATATCTACAATTACATCAACAAAGCACAATCAGGAAAGTGACAGATAGAACAGACCCTTGATATTCTGCCTCTTCTGTTTCTGATACGAAAGGCTCGAGCATTTGCTTCGCAATAGCCTCTGTTGACAACGAATGACGATCAAATTCGGGCTCGAAAGAAGCTTTCCGAGTCTCGGTCCTTGCGGTCGGCTTCCCATTTGGTTTCTTCGGGGCTGCGACGTTCTGTGATCCTATCCACTTCCTAACGCCTTGTACGACACTGCACGCACGATTATTAATGGATAACGATAAGGGTGAGAAAAGATAAGCAGACTCGCCTAGAGGGTCTATGACGTGAACTCGTCTCAAACGGACTGTGGTTCATGTCTTTCGCAGTCTTCCTAGCACGCCGTTTCAGATCAAATGACATATTCAGGCATCAAACATACCCTGGCAATTTCAATGTGCTGTTCATCGAGTACGCAAAGTGCTTCCCGAGAGATGTGAACAGTAAAGGTCGGTAATACTCGATCCAAAAGTCACCCTTCGTTTTCACAAATTCTCGTAGCTTCTTGTCACAGTCATCGATCACATAGGCAGGTTTGAGGTGCTCAGGGTTGAACCATTGCCTGTAGCCGCTCCGCACAGGACGGTGAGTGATGGCACGTTCACTCTGAACGCCCAGGAAGAGGCTGATAGCTGTTTGCTTATCAGCATCTGCTGGCACATCAGATGCTGGTATACATGAAACAAAGAAGCGCCCACCTAACAGGGAGTTGGTGTAGAATCGGCGGATATTCTCAATGATATCCCGGGAGTGACTGTTCCAGTGAGGCATACGTCGGTATGTTTCCACGCGATTCACAAGGGCGCTTCCAGTATACTGGAGTGCAATAGCTAAACCGGAAGTTAGTACGGCGGCAATACGATAAGTAATCATAACGCAGGACGAACTGTCGCCGTGATCGTGATACATTTCAGTCAGCATATTAACTGCATCAGAGTCAAATGCGAGATTCGGATTCTCTACAACCCCGAGAGCGTACAGCTGGTGCCCGAGAGCACGCTTCCCAAAGACAAACTGTGCAGCGTTAGTACGATCCAGGCAATCAACACAATTTGTTCGGCAGATCCCATTCTGTAAGGAGATGGTGCTTCGCCAAGTTCTTGAAAATCAGGTTAATTAACAGTTTCCGTGAACGGCGGTTGTTCTTACTCTGAATCGCTCTGCAAATAATGCGAATATGGCTCCGGTCCTGAATGGAAGAAACCTGTAACTTGAATGGACTCTTCCGCTATATCCTCCAAATAGCTTATGACATCCTGCGTCTTTCTGTGGCATTCCCGGTCAGAAACGCCAATGAAATGAAAGGGCTTGGAAGGGATACCGACTCTTTGTATGCTCTAGACATATCCCAGGGCCTATAAATCATTTGTTTATCCCTCGGAAGGAACTGATTCAGGTATCTGACACAAAGTGTGTATTCTTCCAGCAACTTGGACTCTCGAGGTACAGGTTCCCTTGTTTTGATGAGATTGAGAATCGTTATGGGTGCGCCATATCTTTTAAAAAGGTCATCAAAATGGCGAGATGCTGCGGTGTAAAAAGGGTCTACAACATTGACTAGGGACGCAGCATAATTAAGTTGAGGCACAATCGTGACAGGGAGAATAGAACGGCTTACTCTCAATGGGCGGCCTCGGTGTCATGCTGTTTGTTTCTTGTGTCCAATAGATAGGAATACTCCCACGATACTGCGTATCATGAGCAATGAGGCAGAGATAGATAGGAAAAACAGTACCTGTAGATAGCTGGTGTAGTTAGGGCTAGGACGGCGGCTACATTTGTCTCCTGACGAGTTCCTTGGGGCGGGGTAATAAAACGGCGTTGTGAGTGCCTCCGACACGATCTGCTCGGTTTCAACCTCATTTGCGACATTGCCCTGAGAGAGAGTAAGAGATAAGTGGTTTGTTTGACAGTGAGCTGTCCGACCTCATCGTTGACCCCGCGTTTGAGATAACGTGCCCCTGCGAAGTGGCGTGAACGCCTCGCGATCAACGTAATAAAAACGACGCGACCCAGAACGGTGAGTTCTATACGACAGCTCAGAAAGTTGACATGCGGACACACAATACATCACGTACTAGCTTGGTCTACGTGTCCGTGGACCAGAGGCAGAAGCCAATGCGGACTCGCAGGGCCTCCCGAGTGCTCAAAAGGAGCAGCCATCATGTTGAAATTCCAGGCGTATCTGTCGTTAAATGCCCATTTCCCGTGAACAGAGCGGCTGGAGCCAGTGAGATTATGCTGCAATGACGAAGTCAGGTCATAGGTATAGCTGGGAAATAATTAATTTCTGTAGTGCCGACGCGACCAACACCATACCTGAAATAGAAGTTCTTTGACATGTCGACTTGCTTGTAGATATTAATGAGTCGCTGCTCCTCCGCCGCCTTCTCAATCTTTTGGTTGAAACAAACAGGAATCATCTCGGTGTTTTCACAGTGATAGAGATAGTGGCCGCCAAGTAGGGCGACTACAGAGCGCTTTGTGATGATAACCATGTACCACCCTGCAGTGAAACGGACGAATCCTGGGTTTCATTGTAATCACAGTCAGTGAGCAGGACAATATCGCTCACCAGCGATCCCAAAGAACATCTTCGCCCTCCCAAGCCCTCCAGAACTCTTGTTTCCGTCGTCCAGCATCTTGAGCATGGCGCTCATCTGCTTTCCACTGTATTCTGCCTCATCCTCAATCAGGGAAAGTTCCTCCGGACTGGTACGGTCAATCTTGATAATCCGATGCCTCGAGTCAGCGGTATTGGAGGCAATAACAAAGAATCGCAGTCTGTTCTCGTACAAAATGTACTTGTTGAATGCTGCTGAGCGTTGTATTGCGGGTGCTGGGTCGCTCATGGTAGACGTCGGCCAGGTTTGGCAGATTAAAACCTTACAGAAAACGACGCTCACAGGCGCATTGATTCCGTGCTGGCAGTCGTGATGGAGCGAGCAGAGATGAACAGGACGGTGGAGCGTGCGTCGCGCTGCACCGTGACGGTGTGTGACCTGTGATGTCGCGGTCATCACATGTGCATCGGCCCGCTCCGGGATGGAGTCTCCAGAGTGCAGGACTTGAAGAAAGACGTTTTACGAGTCGGTCACCACTCCATCATGATCTGCTACAAAGCCTCTCAACAAACCCATCCATTGGAGTGCCAAGTGTCGCACATCACATCGCAGTCAACATTGGGATCTTCAGTTGTTGAACATCAGCAGCATCAGGCTAGGAAGTCACGACTCACAGTTACTTACCCGTTTCCTCGGATTTCTTTATTATGGCATGCTTTTATTAGTGTACACAGCAAGTAGACAAATAGGTAGATGAACAACAATGATGATGATGATGAAGGTCTGGATTGGTGACCCACAACACGCCTCATAGTGGGCGAAGACGCGGGGGTACAATACTCTACTGCTATGTATGACTGTACCGCTACTCATTGTAATACTAATCTACTTGTCAACTCTATGGTATGTAAAACTCTCGGGTAACTTTGAACAACAATGACCCTTGCCTGTTTGCATCCTTCCCTGCTATATCCGGGTGAACAGCTGGAGAATTATCGCTTATCTAACCATCACTGTACGAACTTGATTAGCAGATTTCACAGTCATGATCAGAACTAGTACAGATAGAAATACTTCTTTGCGAGTGATCAGAATGATAAAGACGTATGTCTCTTGAATTGTACAAGTTCATTTTTCGTTTAGCTTACTGACATGAACTTCCGGGAACATTTTGGCAAAGACCGAAACATTTCGATTTAGCCCGGACATTCAAGCCCATCAATCTACCTAACAGTAAGTGTTTATGAAGCGAACACACCCACGCAAACCATAGGGAGAAAACGCCTTCCCGCCTAATAGTAATGGAATCAGCCGCAGAACAGAGAGTTAGGACTCTGCAAAGCAGGGCCGACAATAGTAAGAAGGATACTGCATCGAATGTCATGACATCCGAGAGAACACATCAACCGCTTGAAGATATCGTAGACTGCGAGGAGAACAAAACTTCACTGATGGGGTCGGCTAGTTGTATATCCAGCGCGGAAGGGCGACATCAATGAGACAGCCAGAGAATTCGGAGAACGGATGTCTCAGCAACTGCTCCATGCGTGGCGAGTGTACCGAGCTGTCTGGAGAATACGATAAACAATGAGCGAAGGTGTCAAACCCCATATGATTCAAAATGAGATGTCGAACATTGGAAATTGAATGGGACGAACGAAAGGAGCCAATGTTGAGCATAGTTGCCTTGTTCAGCGAGAAAATTGGACGTTGAGGGTTGGGAAGAAGCTGAAGGTGGGAGAGAAACATGCACTTTTCATCAGCTTGGTTCGGACACCAGTAATCCAAGATCAGATAGCGAATTCATGATAATATGCACTGTGAAGCTATTAGTCTGGCAAAACTCGACACGACTGTCGACTTCGTGACGATTATAATAGATTGAAACAATCGTAAAGAGGAGTCTGACTGGGAGGAAGAAAAGATGAGCAGGCTTTAAGAGCGAAATCGGAGAGATGGTTGTCAAAGAGTTCCTCTAGTATACCTTGATGGATGGCCATAATGGATGTGTGATATTTAGCAAGACGGTCGACGAAGCAGTAAGAGTCAGAAATTGAGCAGTAGCAAAATCAATGTCCGGGAGTCACCGGTACAGTGGGCCGTTCCACGTGGAGGGAGGCGCGGCCCCGACACTTTTCCGAGACCTCTCGCACACGATGTCACGGCTCGTCTGCTCAATAACCTTGTATATTATTGGTCCTACAGCACATAATATGTACGTACAAATCTGCTCGAATTTTCTTTATGATCTTTCCTACGTCGGAGCGCTGAATTAGGACTATCCATTGATAGCGGCGGATGATTTTAGCTTTAACGTTTATGTCGGGGACCGAGCGTTTCCTGAATCTTAATTTCAGGGCTAGTGACTCCGGTGCCTTCTATTCTGGGGTGCTAAACGACGTCAACATTGGGAAATCGTCTACCCACTTACTGTATTCTAGGATCGCCGCGCATCACACAGGTGGTACCAAGAGACGGAGAAATTTCGAGGTCCGCAAGGTACTTTGAACTGAGAAGAAACATGGACCATAAGGCACAAGCAAATTTTTGACAGCCACAGCCATAGGGCCGACGCACCGTGGGTCCGCTTGTCCTTTTCTTCCAAGCAGGTAAAGATCATGCAAAGAGCACGCGGTTTTCACTAGCTAAGTAGCCGTGCTCGCTTGGACAAACGACAAACCATGTAACTCTTCCTTATGTGTGTCCTTTTCTTTTTTTTAGAGGGGCGCTCATGGAATTTAGTTGTTGCTGCCGCGCAGCTACGTAGCCGCCGGCTAATAAAAATAAAAGTTTCAGTGTGGTACACGCGTCCCTACGGCGCACGCAGCAAGTGGCACTGTTTACGAGTCGAAGGTATACGCAATGAGCGGCATTTAGAACTGGTCGTTGCTCTTATACCACAGGAAATTGGAAAACTAGACATCTGCCCTGACAATGAACCGCCTTGGCATCTTCATGAACGCCATCCATACACACCCTCGAAGCGCAATACTCCTTGGTGTTATCGGGCTTTCCGTTCCCTGGCTCGTCGAAGACTACCATCGATGGCTTAGGCTCGGGAAAGCCGCCCTACCGTACAACCCCATAGGCTGGTTACTCGCCGTCTCGCTCAAACCTTTCGGCCGCGAAACGCTTTCCACCATCGAATACTCCCAGGACCCGAACAATGCCGCCTGGCTCGACCCCGCCTCGATCCCTGAGCGCCGGGGCTCGAGACCCTTTACGGGATGGCACTTTGCACCCCACAGACAATTGGATCGGATCCCCGACGATCTTACCCGCAAGGTTAGTACTTAACTTGTCAGGGTCACCGGTTATTTCTTAATTTTAAATTCACACCTCCGTCGGTTAGAAACTCGAAGCGGTATTCGCGAAGCACGCGGAGGCTAACCAGGGGGTGGTGGAAATTTACACGTCGCGTCACGAGAGATTAGGCGATGGTATGCATCTGCGTTCCTCTGTCCCTGCGCCACACGGTCCGGCGTTGCAAGCACAGCTTGAGATGGGACACATTCATCCCCAAGATTCTTCTATGCATTTCATGCTGTCGCCTAGAGATTGCAAACTCGGTGAGTACATACCGTCTGAAATAAGGTGGCGCTTTTTCTAACTGCTATACTCCCGATCAGTAATCGAACAGGGCTGGGGAGAGAGACATCCTCTTAGTGGAGTATGCCAATGGATTCCAATGCCAAAGGAGTATCTGTTAATCTATGCACCGCGAAATGATGAAGAGCTCGCTGTTATTGAACGTATAATGATTGCAAGCATCGGATACATGTCGAATAGTCAAAACGTGATTTAAAAGTCTATGTATCGTGGTTATTTAATTTATATCATCAAGTAATACTCTAATCAAGCTGCCAATGCCAACAAATGTCCGTGTCACGGACCAAATACACGTGCGTATAAATTAGACTAGGGGATATTAACACCGTTCCCACATTTTGACAGAGTCACTAAATGGAAAGAATGTTCTGTTCAGCAGGGGCAGACAATGAACATGTGAAAAAAGGCACGTACATCACAAAGGCGCGCTGTTCCACATCCTCCGGCCAGGTCGCATACCAGGTGTCCTTCTTGTTGTAAAAGTCCCTCATCGCAGCTGATCCATCAATCAGTTCATGTAAATCATTTATCCAACCAGGCCCATCACTCACTCGAAGACCCATCTAGCCACGGCTTGTCGCCATAGCCGTCTTCGAACCATCCATTTGTTCCGCCAATAGCAACATTCAATATGAGATAGAACCCTATCAAACACACAGGGTCAGGGGCTGCGCCGAGCATGTCAAAAGAAGCTTACTTTGATCAAACGGTGCTGATGTGGATCCATTGACCCACGGGTTCTGTAGCGCGATGGTCTCTGAGCCATTCGTGGTAGTCGACGGGAATTCTCCGAGGTCCCAGAAGGATTCTTTTATGCTCATTTGGAACATGTGATGCAAGCGAGTGTCGACGTAAATCCGCCTAGAGGGGGAAGTCAGGGACGCTGATAGTTGAATAAGAACTCGAACGTACATGAACTTATCGGTCCACTCTATGGAATACGTGTGGAAATCATCGGCGTAGCTTCCTCGCCGGAGAGTCCACCATCCGTACGTCTTGGCCACAGCATTGTACCAAGAGACAGGTCCCCAGTTGAGTGAACCACGAACATAGTTGGATCCCCTAGTAGGCGACATTAATGAATGCAGCAAGGAAAGAAGAAAAGTTCATACTGTCTAGGATATGAAATCCCGTTTCCTCGAGATTCCATGATATCAATTTCACCTGTAATAATCACAGATGAGACGTAAAATAGAGTGAAGCGCAGCAAGTTATTCACCGCTTAGAGGCCAGTCGCCGTACGTATTATCGACGGGAAGCATCCAAATAGCAGGCCACATCTGCACCAGCGGTCAGTAAATAGAGAGGTACAGAGCAGGAAGCGGGCGGAGGTACGAACCCAGTCCCTAGGAAGCCAATCAGTTTTCGAAGCAGCACGAAGAAAAAGATAACTTACCCAGTTGGAATCTTAGCCCTAACCTCGACCTTTCCATACCGGATGTTAGCGCTGCTCCTCGTGCTTATTCTTGCACTTTGAATAGGATTGATGATCTGTCCTGTTGTAGAGTTGCTCACAGCAGAACAGGCAGCGTAGTAGGATTCGGCATCAAAGTCCTCATCGCTACCAATTGTGGTGGTACCTGTGTTGACCGACGAGGAGGAATCGGTGTAAGACTGTCCGCGAGTAATGTTGTACGTGCAATCGGTAATATTATAAACGTGCCCATTGAGTATTGCATCCCTGCCGATACTGTCTTCGGTCAGTGTGGGGAGAATATACAAGCGGTTGTTCTGAACGAATGAATTATTGAGAGAAGAAGTCGTCATTTCGAATTGGCCGTTGCTAAAGGATGCGAACGTCGCGATTTAGAAGTGCCGCAGGACCATACTATATTAGAAATGCTTACCCGAAGCCACTCATGTCAACCTCTCGGAAGAAGACACCATTGTCACCAAAGACGTCATTTCCGCTTGAGAAATCTTCGTCAAGGATCGAGCACAAGTTGCCGGTCAGGACGGGAAGAGCTTTCCAGTCAAAGTAGATCTTGAGGCCGCTGGCGACAATTCCAAGGAAGGCTACGCCATAGGTTACGAAGTATGAAATGGTAGCACGTCTATCCTTGTTCACCACCCATGGTTTCTCCGGGGCGTTTTCGGGGGTGAGCATCGTCGACTTGGGACGTTCCCTGGCTACCTTGGCGACGGGGGGAGTGTTGTACAAAGTGAGAGGCCGTGTAGGGGGTGAAGTGAAAGCTTCCCGCGAGCGAAGATAGCTGGCCCTCTGAGATTCAGCCGTCTGAGGGTGACTACCTAGGGACGAGGAGGTACGGCGCAAATCAGCCATGCTAGTGGCGAGCGACGTAATGCCGCTTCTCGGCGCAGTTTCCGGGAACGGGTACTGGGTCGGGAGAAATGCCGGGGTTTGCATAGGCGACTCTGTTGGCGTACTGAAGCTAAGTACGCTGGCTGGCGGTGAGAAGGGGTTTTTCGCCGTCGACTGGCCGAAGCTATTGGTACGAGGCGTCTGGGGGGGTGAGTCCATAGCTCCGTGACCGTTGCTGGTCGAGCGGTGAGGAGTCGGCACCTCAGGGAACGTGTCGTTTTCCTCGCCATCAGACTCGATGATAAAATGTGCATGGGCACGAGGCACAGACATTTCGTCGTTAGATCCCACGATGGGTGAAGATGAGGATGGTGCTGAAGGAGGCATCGTCGGTATCGTGCGAGGCAGAGAACCGAGACTTCAACTGCCTATTAAGAATTACGATTCGCTATAAAACCACGGGTTAGCGGATGCCTAGGTCCGCATCAAGGGGTTCTATCCGAACTTTTCCAGCCAGGTCGTGTCATCATCAACTCCGATGAGCATGTTGATGATCTCGTTCCTCGAAGGGACCGATCTCGCTTGTGTACGTATACCCACGCCCTGTCAAAGCAGCTTCGAAGACGTCGGTATATATGGTGTAACGCCGTCATCAGCTTGAATTAGATGGCGATGACTCTTTTATGAGCAACACTCACACGCAAAGTTCGTGCCCCGTCGGTCTGTGGAGATCATTGATTTGACGAAGATACTTTCTCAACAGCCAATGGCAATTCCCGGAGAATTGAGTCGCAAGGTCACCGTGGTGCAAATCCGGCCACGCCTGCCCGACATAAGGGCTCGGAGATATCGTTGCCCCAACACGGATATGTAGATCAGTTAGCTTGATGCTAATTTGTGATTCAAGGAGATAAGGCCCGCTCGTCGCTATAGCCAAAAAACTATTGTGTCAAGCCGAATTCTCGACTCTATCGCTCCAGGTATGTCGAGAAGTCGCTCTACCGCCAACCCGAAACACAACTAGTCACGGTCGTTCAAAATGCACGTATAACGAAATTCTACGTCTCCAGCCGCGGATGTCGGAGCCAAGCGGACATTGTATTATTAGTGCGCGGCATAGTATGTCACCGAAAAGCAGATAATAAGTCGCCAAAGAACAAGCTATCTACAATGAAAAGGACCAAGTGCCGGCGTCTTGTCAGTAAGCGAAGGCTGCTGCGCTCTTCCCTGGACGTGGTACGGACCTGTCATCGAAAATTATCGATTCCTGGGCACCGCCCTGACACAGGTTAGAATCCAGGTGCACCGAGACATCAATCTTTAATGAAGTGAACAACGGATCGGATCCATGTGGAACCCATGAGAAGAAACGTCGGAAAGAAAATTACATGCCATCCTCCAAGACCTGATAATTCTACAAGACATCAACGCAGGGCAAAAAACAAGGACAATGAAAAGGCTAAACACCGGAAGCATATGGCGGTGAACGGCTTCCTACCCCATTTGGCCAAGGCGCGCATAGGGGCACTAGAGTTGCTGAAAACTTTCAAACGGAGAACTAAACTCAGTCTGAGTGAATTGAAGAGATAGGAAATTGTAGCCGCGGTAGCCTCATGGGAATTAGTGACGATGGCAGAGACAGATAAGGACCCGATAGCAAGCCTCGTGTCAAGAATAGTTGAGAATCTGTTGGTTGCAACCCGAGCAAGTAAAATCAACACAGTCCAAAGGCAGATTGATTCGACAGCGAAGTTTCTGTAGAATTTCCTACTATTGAAGGGAAATTAGATGGATACAGAGTACCTATTCATCAGAACGATGACGCTAGTGAGTTAAGTCATACCTGGAATCTATTTGGTTGAGAATCAAAGAGAAGACCGAGAAGAGATTGGGGGTTGTCACGCAGATCCTGGAATCAACAGAGGAACGTCAATACAGATACAGAATCTAATTCAAGAGAAACGGACGTTGTGACACTCGTGTACAAAGAATCTTAGGCAGGGGTGCCGGGAAGCGCGCCATGAAGGTAGGCACCGGGCCTGTTGCCTGTTAATGATTGACAGAACGAATGGGAAGGCGCTACTCAAAAAGTAGCGTTCGAAGAGAAATGTTCTGAAAAGATAAGGCCTTAATGAGCTGAGTTTAGTGGAGAAGAGATAACGCGTTCCGGGAGCGCGGATACACCATCGGGAAGGATTTCACTTACACATATGCGCTGTATACGGATAGAATGATGCGTTAGGGTTGCATATCAGTGGCCCAACCTGATTTCTAGACCAAGTAGAGCCGCTTCTGTGTTATCATTGTATATCGACGGCGGAATCGAAAGACCTGCGTGTCCGCAATAGCGGCGACAACACAAGTTGATCAAGCTCGACGAGTACGGCATCCGGTCGAGGGATACGCATCGATCATGATCAGAGTGGCGCCAGATTGAATAAACGTGAACTGTTGCACATATTTAGCTAGCCAAGGGTATGAGGGGCTGTTACGGAAGTATCAGGATGATACAGATAGGAAGATATGTATCGTCTGGGATACATAGATTGTATGAATACGATAAACAGGTTGCCGTACGCAGTCAGTCAGTGCCGCCGACGGTCGCTTAGCCTCGGTTGAGTCTCGAGGAAGACCGTATTTGGCCGCACTGAGCACAGCCATATGACTCTGGGTGTCGGTTGAGTGAACGGTTAAGTGCGTCGTGGCGATCGTGTGATCGTGCGATCACCCCATTTTGGAAACTACAAACAAGTCCAAACCACCGAAAATTTGTTTTTTCTCCATTCTCCACTTTTTTCTTGTCATTTCTTCCAGATCCTTTCTCCAGGCTCAAAGGTTGTGCGGAGCGCCCAGAGCCTGTAGATGTTCGGCTCCTGATACGGAGCGAGGATTTAGTGGACATGAAGGCCTCATTGTAGCCACCGTTCGCAGTTCGATAATCGAGTGCTCGACGATAATGATTCTCGACATGGTGCTAGACAGTGTCGTGTTTGAATTTGAAGACCCTAAGTAGTATTGAAGTGTTACACTGTGACAGACTTCTTTGACGCAAGAGGGCTGAGTGTTGGCAGAAATGTTGCGACCGCTCTCTTTCCACTTTTTTCCCATGGTGGGATGGGCCGGTGGATTCGATCAGGATGGCGAGGTACATTTGTGCATGCGGTCGTACTGGTACCTGGCTTTTTTTGTACCGAATGATGCTTGTGGATCGACCTGTCACCACTTTGCCTGTCACTGCGATGGCCTCTTCCGTCTTCTCAGCCGTAATCGCGGTCGGTGGACTATCCCTGCACTGCTCCAAACCTGATCGGCTTTTAAAGACTTCGTCCCTTCGCGGAATCGATTCTTGAGTTGCTGCTCCTCCGGCTTTTGCTTCACTCACTTTCTTTTACATCCCCCCCCAACGTCTTGGGTATCATGGACTACGATAACTATGATGCCGTCCTTCATTATGTTTGGGGTCGTGTAAGTCTTCGAGCTCGTTATTACATATCCCTGACTACCCCTCGTTATCTTTACCTTCGTGCTAACCTTAACTTTTTTTTTTTCTAGACTCAAGGAGACGCTTGGTTCAAGCCCTCAGAAGAAAACGTAGCAGCCGGAGTCTGTCTCCGTGTCGCGCCTGGCCAATTCCGCGTGTTTCCGTACGAAAACCGCTTTCTGGCGCCATTCGAGGCAGCCGTCCGTATCCTCAACCCCCTCGTCGCTGTCAAAGTCAGGAGCGCCGCCGTAAATGCTGCCTTGTCCACCGTGTACGTCCTGGAATGATTATCTGTTCTCTTGGCTCACATGTCGCATTAGGGCCGAAGATGCTGTGTGCATGTACCTCGATTCAGACACGCGAATTCAAGTACTCGATACAATGAGCCATCTTGTCCGTGCGGACAAGGAACAGTGCGGTGCCTTTCTAGTGTGTTGTACCTTCGCCCTTGAATCAACTGACATCTAACGATTCAATTTCAGCGTGATGAGCGTGTATTAGTCGTATGGTCCGACGATCTCGACAATATCATTCCCCTGTGTTCAGATTTCGAAGAGAAATTGATGAAGCTCGTCTGGCGGTCCCGTGGAACTATTGCCTCGTCCATTACAGGAACATCTGCTGCCCCATCGACTACTGCATCCGACGATAATCTCAACGCCGGTACCAAGGCCGCAGAAGCCGCTGCCGTGGCCTCGGAAGCTGTTGCCGTCGCTGTTCTTCAAGAGCGCGAAAAGCAACCAGGACAGAAAACGTCGACTGGCTTCTGGAGCTGGAAGTTGTCTGGCAAGTCAAAGGCAGAAAAACATTCGGATCCGGAGAAAGCTTCTGGCAAGTCTGCTCGGCCTATTCAACTCTATGGACCTTTCTATGGAGGTCTCGGTGCAGGATTGTCTCTTTGTGAGTTATCCGTACCTTTTTAATTTAATTTTGGTCGTTCCTGACATAATTGGGATTAGACTTTATTGGAAGCGGTATTTCGACGATGATTTCCGAGGCCCGGCTTGACTCTGACTACACAAGATTCGCGTTGGTTGCTACAACACCGTTTCTCATTTGTGTGTCGCTGGTCAGTGGCTTTTTTTCATTACTCCAATTCAGTACTTATTTTTTTTCTCATTTAGTTCTTCGCCCTTCAAGTCATTACGAACCTTTCTATGGTGTAAGTAATCTTGGCCTATTATTAATCAATCTCTCAAGTGACCTTTTCTCAGCTTTGGCCCCGTCGCGCAATATCATGAAAACTCTCGCTATTACTCTGCAGTGGTACCCGAACCTAACCCGGAGCTAGACGCGAAGCTTCCTCACGTAACTGTTGAGATGCCTGTCTACAAAGAAAGTCTCGAAGAGACCATGTGAGCCACTAGAACTCTTGTCTTTGATTTAGTCTTCTGATCCGGCCTGTCTATCATAGCGCTCCGTCGGTAATGTCCCTAAAGAAGGCGATGCAGACGTACGCCCGACAGGGTGGCACCTCCGCCATCTTTATTCACGATGATGGTATTCAGCTTATTAACGAAGCGGAGAGGCAGAAGCGAATAGCGTTCTATGCCAACCACAACATTGGCTGGGTCGGTCGTCCTGGACACTCGAACGAACCCGATGGCTACAAGCGGGCAGGTCGTTTCAAGAAGGCTTCGAACATGAACTACGGATTAGCTCTGTCCCTTAAGCTAGAGGAGAAGCTCCTTGAACTCGAGGCCTCGGAAAAGGCTGGGGCCATCTCAGACGATTTGGATGAATGTTTGGAGGACAAGGCACTCAAGCTTGCGATCGAGGACGTCTACGAAGCCAATGGTAGGAAGTGGAAGCCTTGGGCATCTAACGGCAAATCGCTTAGAATGGGCGATGTCATTTTGATCGTGGACTCTGATACTATTGTTCCCGAGGTACGTGCGGCGCTCGTTTGGGGTGTCGACAATGCTAATTCTTTCTCCTCTAGGATTGCTTCAGAGATGCCGCACGCGAGTTGGCTGAGTGTCCCGAGGTCGCCATCATCCAGCACGAGTCAGGTGAGCGAGAGTGATATCTCCGAAGTCGGGCCGGTCTTTGACGAAGTTTCTCCATTCTCTCCATAGACGTTATGCAAGTCGCACACCATTACTTCGAGAATGGCATCACACACTTCACGCGCCGAGTGAATAGATGTATTTCCATGGCTTGCGCAAACGGCGAAGTGGCCCCGTTTGTGGGACACAACGCCTTCTTGAGGTGGTCTGCGATCCAAGATGCGGCTTTCGTAGACCCAGATGATGGCGTCAAGAAGATTTGGTCGGAAAGCAACGTCTCCGAAGACTTTGACATGGCACTTCGACTCCAGGTACGCCCGGACCCGTTGTCTGGTTTTTTCTATTGTTGGTTCGCGAACTGACTGAGATCACACAGTTGAAAGGATACATCATTCGATGGGCGACATACTCGGAGAACGGTTTCAAAGAGGGTGTATCGCTTACCGTCGATGATGAGCTCAATCGCTGGCAGAAATATTCCTATGGTGCGTGCCTTGATTCTGTTTCCCGATGTCCGGATTGTTTCATTCATTCATGCCTTCACTTCTTTGTTCTGACAGGCTGCAACGAACTGTTGTTTAACCCGTTATCTACCTGGTGGCGACTTGGACCTATCACGAAGCAGTTGCGAACTTTCATCTGGTCGGCTGCGCCGGTCCATTACAAGATCAGTATGATGGCGTATATGTTTTCCTACTATGGAATTGCAGCGTCGGCCATGTTGTCGGTGCTCAACTATCTCCTCCTTGGCTGGGCTCTCGACGTCGATGGATACTACATGCACAGTTTCGAAATTTGGTTGGCTTGTACTGTTGTTTTCCCAGGAGCCGGAAATCTTGGGTATACGTTGTTGGAATACCGTCTCGGGAAGAGGAGCATCTTGTCCTCCTTCCTCGAAAATATCACCTGGATACCCTTCTTGTAAGCGCGCCCCTTCTAACCTCTTTGTTCCTGGCTGAGATTTTGTGTCGTGTAGCTTTTTCTTCTTCGGAGGTCTCAGCATCCACCTTTCTGTTGCACTACTCGCTCATATGTTCTCGTATAATATTACGTGGGGGGCCACTGCTAAGGTTAGTCATCTTCAAGTTCTTTGTATGACCGAATCGTGATTGACGGCGACCACAGGAAGTCGAAAGATCCAACTTCTTCCTCGAGGTCCCCAAGATCTGGAAGCGTTACTGGCCCGTTATACTTCTGTGTATCATTGGTATCGCTGCGATGATCGTCCTGTCTCTGTCGTTTATTCCAGAAGGATGGCGTATCCCGGGGACTTCTTGGGCTGTTATCTTCCCTCTTGCGTGAGTGCTCCGGTCTGACATTCATGGTTAAGATCCGTTGTTCATGACATTCATTCTAGCATTGTAATTTCAGGGCATTTGCTATTCCCTGTGAGTACTTCCATTGAGCCGGACGTCGCTACACCGTACTGATCTAGGCCCTCATAGGTCGTTCTCAACCCGTGGCTCATGATTTTCTCATACTGAAATACTCCCTCCCCCAAATGGCGAGTCAGCGACAACATCCTGCAAATTATGTTACTATTGGTTAGACGATTTTGGACTTCCTGTGTCGATAGACTTATTCTCATCCTTTATCTATAATCTCAAGTGTACAGTAGTACATATAGTAGACTCCGGTATCTTCTGTTGTGCGCTCATTTATAGCTTGCCTTCTTTTTCTTCCCTCTCTCGCGCACATACCGCATATTCTACAATTTTTATTTGAAGATCCAGGAGCATAACGTGGACACTGGTACACACAAATGATTTTTTAGATGCCTTCTGTTTTCACGATCATTATATTATGTAAATGCAATGGGCATATTTTGTGAAAACACTTTGACATGAATTCGGGAAGTTCGGTGCGACAACAATCCTAACTCATTCGGGCGTTCGATGATCACGCCACCCGAAGGGCAGTTTGGCGTCATGAAGGCGAAGCAACACTGATAGGCACTCAGATCAAGCATTCGATGATGCATACTGAGCGCCCTCTGCAGATTCGCTACAGCAAGCCGCCGCAGGAGATGTACCGGTAATGAGTCGCTTCGTATTCTTGCTTCTGCGTACCTTTCTTCTCATCTTCCTCCTTCGCCCCCACCTTCAACCGCCTCCGCCGCATAATAAATCGGTTTTGAGCGCCCAGACGCGACGTTCGGGTTCATCAAATGGTATTCATAGCTTACTTTTCGTCGGGATACCTGGTAGATCCGAGTACAATGATGATGTAGAACGCAGATCTGATAGAAAGGGTATAGCCACTTGGGGATCCTCGTGGCGACAAAGGAACCGGCCTTGGTCTCCTTTTATTTTACTATTCTAATTTCTATGGCAAAAGAAAAGTGGCTTAGGATGGTTTTAACGAAGCCCCCTTCCCAAGATCTGGAGCGACGTCGCATAAAGGAACAAAGTCAATATGACAAGGTACGCTTCTGCGGAGATCGCACTGTCTCATTGCAAGCATCCTACTTAGCCACACCTATCCGCTGCTTCGAAGCGTACTGGGGCTGATTCCAAGCTCCCGAATCCTTGTTTCACCTGTTTATTGTGTCGCTCTAGACATGTGGCGGGTCTTGTAGAGGCTTCGACGATTAGTCGCAATGAGATCTCAGGTAGCGTGTTCGAAAAACGTAATATTATTTGGCGATTTTGCACTCCGTGGAGGCCGACAATGATTTTTCGCGTCACAGAAGAGTCTTCACCAACTGCATAAGGTCAAATAACCTGCCAACTGCACAAAGAAGGGGGGGCAAAACATGTACCTTTTCTCCTCGATGCATCTATCTCCTTGTCACTCTTCAAGACTTATCTGATCCATGTAAATATAACCACCTGCTTCTTGTTCCTGCAAGATGCCTCGTTGGATTAACCCTTCTCTCGCCAGCGATGGGCAGCGGACATGAGGGCCACAACCACCAGTTCAGTATGACGGCATGGAATTCTCGTTCGCGCCGGAGATGAATTATTGCCTGAGAATTCCTCGTATCGCCAAGCAAAGAAAGGTGACCCGTCCATTACGGTTTTCCATAACATTCCGATGTCGTCTCTTCAGCCTGGAACGTTCATCCAAGGACCTACATTCGTCGTCGTGCGCGGGGATCGTCGGCATCACCGCCAATAGAACGCCCCATTGATATCTCTCGGATAACCGGACATTCTCAGCCACCGCCGACATCGTTTACGTTGAACAAGGTCCGCCTTTCTGGCGTTCTCATTTCACAGCGCCTCAGTGCACGTCTTCGAGGGTCTGCGAGCTATTCGCTTGGGTTTCCATCAATAGTCCGGGACCCGCGACAAGGAGAAGAAGGACGTATGTGTGTCCAGTGAGATAGACGTACAAATTACACCCATATCGTGTCGGTATGAGACTGATTGTCACAATACATCTCGCCACAAATTCGATTTAGTAGACAATACCCCACTCATCTTCCTCATCAGATTCACTAGGAAGGCGATCAAAATAAGATACAGCCACAGAATTCACGTTTACCTGTCTCCAAAGTCTTTACTGAAAGACAGAGCTCCCTTCTGGACGAGGCGAGGCATGGACTCTCTGATGACATTCTCCGTCACGTCTAATATCTCTGATATTTCTCCAAGAGGGGAATCCTCGCCTCCAATTAAACAGATCGCTAATCTCCGTAGTGGATGACCTTCATCTCCCAAAACTGAATCGAGGTTTGCCCAAGCCTCTCTACCCGCGGCGGAACAGCACTGGGTACTCTTGTCATCAAGATACAGCTGAATTCTCAGAGACTCCAAGCGGGTCGGAACGTTACGCGACGGTCTGAGTGCGTTTGTCCACCACTCCAGGATAGGAAGCGGATTGACTTCTAATATATCTGGGAAATCTCCTAGGTCCATGGATATCGCACGTAGGTGAGATACAGGAAGATCAAAGGGGGGAGGGGTGCGGCCATCGATGCATGCCTGCATGAATAAGGCTGAAACACGGACTAGCTTATCGTTATCACGATTAAGGTCTACGATTCTCTTCAGAAGCGAAGGATTCTCTACGCTTAAATGGTCATAAGGATCACCGTCGAATTGCATGTGTATGGCGAGATGCTCAAGCCCGTCGATGCGGACGGGTGGTGTAGGCCAGGCCAGAATCGTGTTCAGTAGTCGTCGGGAACCGGGTGTACATGTAATGATCAGGTTTCGGAGGGAAGATACGGGAGAGGGATCATCATCGTCCTCATGAAGAGAGGTGTCAGACTGGCCACCCGTAAAGATAAGATTGCCACATATCGACAACGTATGGAGCTGACGACAGCCGCGAAGAAACGAACAAAACTCCTGGATGTCATCAACCGCTATATCGTCAAGGACTAGGAGCTTTAGTCGGTATGAGCAAAGCTTAACTTCCTTTGAAAGATTATGGAATGACATGTTCTGCAGTGATAGAGTCCCAAGGTTAACTAGGCCTTTCACGATGGACGTTAAAAGATCGTCTTCGGTGATAATCCAACCCGAAAAATCCTGCAGGTATAGGCGTTTTACGCAAAAGGATATTTCTGGGGATTCTGAGCATATAGCGTAGAATCCTCGGATGTCGGCTGCGTTATCGAAGGCAACGCTAGAGAATATTCGCCTACGCGACGGGGAAAGGAAGGAGCGGCAGGTAAGAGAACAGGCCAGCAGAGAAGAAAAATCTTCTTCGAGCTCATCGATGATCATGTTCGTCAGCTCCTGGGGTAGGGGGAAGCCTGACGAGGCAGATAGTAAAGCCATGAAATTTTATCTATACGTAAAGGATTTCACTTTATGGTTCACTGGAGTCAATTCAATAACTTACCAGCGTTCCAGCAGAACCTCTATACAGATTATCTGATTTTTTACTGACTCCGACTCCACGATAAGATTCGCGTTGCTTCTTTGGCGTTTTTGAGGCGCAAGTTGAATTCGCAAAGGCATTGCCCAAGCAGGTGTCACTGTGACATATATCACGCGATGTTAGTGATGTTACGCTCTCAGTCACGAACTAAATGGAGGCCACTAAATGGGCTTGTTTCCATTTTTCTTTCTTTACATTCTTTCTTCTTATCCTTACCACTTGCGCAACGATGGCGCTGATCTTACTTTGCCTTGCAGTAAAAACTGATGCATATGGGTTTTGGGCACGCATTTTTTTCCTTCTACGATGGGTGACGACGGCGAGTGCTTCGTGTGAATGGCCTCATGGACCAGTTCTTCCAGAATCACCGAAAGACATCTGTACGTTCAGTAGTATCCTTTGGTGGCATGCAATGGGTGATTTGTACTTGTACGTAAACTCATTCAACTCCATGGTTTTAATACAATGTATCGTAGAATTGGTGGTCTGCCTGACGTGACTGTAAGGCCAAATTGGACTCGAAGCATTCCGGATCAATTCTGTGCTAGTACCTTGGTAAAGAATCTGCAGTTACACGAGTTGAACTGCTTGGGGCCATGGCCGGTGCTCGAAGTCCCGAAAGACGACTCTATCTTGGGGTTGGCAGATGAGATGTATGAAGGAAATCGCTTTCTCTGTCCACGACTTCTTTGATGGTGTCAAGAACACTGGTTCGTTGTGAAAGTCCTTGTCCTCTATAGACACTCATAATCCACAGAGAAGAAAGCAGACTGACCCTCGGAACCAGCACCGACGAAACAATGACACAACTATTCCAATCGAATCTACCGCAGAAGAGATCGTGAAGCGCCAGGACAGGCATCTTCTGCCAACGGGTCATACAGGCTTATTTTTTGCGTTAACAGACCGCTGATGATGAAAGCAGAAAATGATATCAAGGACGAAGAGACAGACGCTCGGAGGTGATCAGAATTGGTTTCTGTCGCATTTCGTGTCTAACTTGGACGATAGTTCTCGTCAAGATGATATGACAAGCGACCCGACCCGTAGAAGGAAAAGAAGGACGCCGACATAGTCTACCAACAGGTATGTTTCCACAGTTATACTCTCTGACATAAATTTGACGAGAACAGTGTTCAGGGCAATGATCCCCACAAAAGTGAACAGACTTTTTGGTGCTATGTTTAATGTCTAAATTTGATGATAATCTCCGTTGAGAGTGAATCTGAGTGATAATGCTCCGTTGGCGACACAGCGTCGAAGATTCTAACTTAGAATAGAGGGCTGGAGACATGTCCAATCTGGCAACGGGTAGTAAGGTTTCCTTTCAACTGTCTCCTGAGCAGGATCTGACGATAACTGCAGAAAATGACATCAATGGAGCAAACGTCCCCTAAAGGTGAGGGTCTTTTTCTTTCTGTTTCATTGCTAACTGCCATTATAGTCAACATCGATGGTACCCGTAGTGTGACGGGTAATGAAGGTCAGTAACATGATACTACGTCTTTGGCATCTAAAGATCAACATTTTAGTCCTGTAAAACTACGGACTATGAAGCGATTCAAAAAAACTTGGCAAACGCGTCCCCGTAGAATACTTCCCTGACATACTTCTGGTCAACGACCCTTCCGGCGCCACTATAAGCAGTATTCCACTGCCTAGGCATCAGCCGCGTAGGCCACCTGTATGGTATAAACGTGTGTGACCGAAGCCGAAGCGTAATCGCGAACTGGCTACGCTCTTTAACAATGTCTTCCATTGCTGTTCAGCGCTTTATCGGACACCGATAAAGAAGGAGAGAAAGCACTTTAGGTGAATTGCTACACTCAATCTTTCGGATGCACCGCCTCATCAAGACCAGTCATTTTCTGGTAGCCGAAGGCTGGGTTCCGACTTCCGACGCCTCTAACGACGCAGACGGGTGACCCACGCATTTTTGTAGCTGCAGTTGACATTTCCCCATTATGAAGATCGGGAATTACTTGAGAATGAGGGACAGACTCTGATCTACGACGCGCTACCCGAACATCTGCAAGAGAGCTACTGCAATTTGATAGATACGGCGGACCACACTGTTCCCGTGGGTGCTTGCGTGCCCAAGTCTTTAGTTATTATCTACTAGTGTGGAAGGCGGAAGAAGCGAAGCGGAAGCGAAACACACTGAGGAGGATCAAGGAACATGTGGATGGAAGACGGGCACTAGAGACGAGGTGAGAAGATAAGAAGAGGGGCGTAGATGAGGCGGTAGAGACTGGCGAAGCTGTCGATGCAGACGCGAAATCAGCGGAAGAAGAAGAGGGCGGCCACAGTGGCGAGGATGATGGTGGTGACTTCTACGACTATGACTACGGGGCAAGGAAGTTCTCTTCCCCATCTTCTGCTAGATGAGTGTAGGACGCCTATCGAACCGGAACCGTTCTCGGAAGATAAGAGGTATTCTTACTTTTCATTCTGTTGTTGCTTCTATACCGTGCTGATGGCGCATCTTCAGATCCGAATGCTTCTCGCTAGTGCTCCGCCTTCTCCATGCGGACTTTGTGCAGAGCTCGCTTTACACGCGCAACATTCTGCGACAGCTAGGTCCTCTCGACATACGACCATCGGAGCGTTCGCTGGAGAGGCCAAGTTTTTAGGATTATTGATTTTAGAGAGGGGAGTGTTTGGGCCGTGGTATGCTGAAAAGAACCTTACGGTAGTTGGAGGAAGACACGGACCACCGACTATTTCGACGAGAGAAGAAATGACCGAGCCCAGGTCGTGGAGAAATTGGTAGAGGCTAGGTAATTTAGGGAGGAGGCGGTTGGTTGGCACGATGAAAATATCAGATATGAAGTGCGAAAAGCTGTAAGAAAGCTATGGTTTGTAAAGTGTGCTTGTATTGCAAGCCGCTAAATTGAAGCCACGAAAACATCTAGAGAAGACACTGGCCTCACGGTGAATCTCGACGTGTTCAAGTATATCTGAACATTAGTTTTGTACAAAATAGATGTGTACTTAATGCACCTTTCGAGATCCAGAGAACAGCGGAGGAAGTGGTAAGCCCAAATCCTGGGGAAAGCACCATTCCATGCATCTTAATTCTACGTCCAATTTTGAACATTTCCAAACCACCGTTGCAAGTAACTCATTCCTCGTTTAGACACCGAAAGGGTGACCTTCGTATTTGCTGTAGCATGATACATAAAGCATAACGAAATAAAGAAGTGAACAGACGAGTTCATGGAAAGGAAAACAGTGGGACAACAAGAATCTAAACGAAGCAAAAAGAGAAACACAAGGTGAAAGAAATTGAATATATCTGTCCGAAATCTAGGCACAGTAGATGAAACTGGAGATGGAGAAGGGAACAGAAATTGCGCCAAAGCGTCACGAGAAAGCAAACAAATCAGGGAAGAGTACGAGTAAGAGGAGACATTGTCAAGTGAAGCGCACCGGCAGTCGCCCGAGCCCGAGCTGCTCGTTAAAGGCGGCTGCACTGTGACTTGCCGACGTGGGCCTTGAAGCGAACTTTGAATGGTTTTCGGAGACGGCTGCACAGGGAAGCTGGAATCGATACCTAACCCTAGTCCAATCGGCATCATAGCTTAAGGAGGAGACATCGTCGAAGCACGGAAAGATTGATTGACATCCTTGAATCTTGTAGGAGACAAGTTCGGCGTCCGTGAGGAAGAATCTATCGATTTTGGTGATCTCGGCGCGGAGTTCGGGAAGGATGATACGTTTCGAATAGCGTTGGTCGAAGACGCGGAGCAGGACCTGATTGACGGGTGGTGTGATTAGGAAGATTTTGGTAAAGTAGCCGGGATTGCAGAGAAATAGTTGAAGCATGGATCTGATTGAATCTTAGCGGCGAGCCAAGGACTTCGCCTGACAATCGCATTGAGGAGTACGACACTTAGAGTTCCGACGTCATTGCTACTCGTCGAATACTTGGTTAGAGATTGAGAATCTTCACCGAGGCATTCAACGTGAAAAATGCGATTAAGTGGGCGAAAGAATTAATCAAGAAGGACACTCACTAGGACGTTTGTACGCTAGGGTGCCTTTCCTGCGACACTTATAGTTGTCTTCACATGAAGTTGCTAGACCCAAGTCAGGCAGAAATATAACGAGACTTTCAAAGTCGGAAAGTGGACCGAGACCTTGTTAGTATACCATTAAATCCCGTTGGGAGAGGTATAGCGTAGGCTGTGCGAAAAAATTCTAATCGGGCTTTATAATTCAAGTGTCAACTCACAAATCGGCCAATTAGTTGTACAATACCAAGGAAGACAACTACATAAACAAAGTCTCCTCTCCCAGTCGGCATTCAGGCTTATATGGACTGCATCTTCACACACGCGACACCTTGAAATCATCAGTTGATAAGCTAGGCCTAGATGAAATGCTTACCTCAAATAAATTGCTTGAATACTTGGAAATATCGTATAAGGGCTTTTCTATTATCGAGCGGCTTCATTCCCGGGTCGCTGTGGCGAAGGGGAAGCTTGGGAACGTGACGATGGACGATGGTGGTATCAACAGGATAAGTACCGGTGCCAACGGCGACGACAAGAGTAGAGGTAACTTTTATCTTATAGAAAATAGGGAAAGTGCCGTAGAGCGCGATCGCTGGGAAGATCGCCTCATCAAGGGCCGGAAGATGCAAGTCCATCTCACGAACGATATTGTTATGCTGGAAGGCAGCGATAGCTTCAGCTACCAGCTGTGGTTCGGGATCGTCGGGTATATCAAGGCGCTTATTTTCTTGAACTAGTAGGAGGATTTCATCTTCTTCGAGGATGCAGACATCAGTCTGAGCACTGCACTTCGTACCGCAGACGATAAGGGGTAGCTTCTGCTGGATCATGACAATGCGCCGCCCTGCATCATATCCCAGCTTTTGGAGAAACTCCTTTGTAAAAACTTGAACAGCAGCTTCTTGCCCTGGCCTGGGGCGATTGGCCAGATCGAGATAATGGAGCAACTTGTAAGTCTCATCGTCGGGGGCCAAACAGCGATCCTCAGTTTCACTGAAGACGCTCATGCCATCGGAGAGCGGCGGCAGCTCATCAACGCCAAAGAACTCGGCCAAATTCTTTTCTTCTACTAGGATATTATAGGCAGAGAGTTCGCTCTGAGTCCATTCGTTTCCTGATTTCGCGTTCCGGGTCAAGTTGGCCATGATTGATGAAGAGGACAGTTGATGCTGCTTATGAAAGTCCTAGCAGATATTTCGTAGCAAATCAATGTTCTAGGAGCCCAGAGTTAAGTGCCGTCGTCGTCGTCAAAAAGACAATGTTATCTCATCGTTTGTTTACTTTGTTCAAGGGTCATCCGAATCCGGCACCTGTTTATGTAAGCTGGTGCGAGCTCGTCTGCTCGTCTTGAGTCCCACATTCATTCCTCCTCAACTTTTCGCATCAGACGCCTCCATGAATCCTGCCGCACCCTCTCTACGAACTTAACGCTCCATTACATTCTCCTCTGTTTCACACCACTCTTCCCTAACTCTTAATCTTGACTTCTTCCGCACTTCTGCCTGGGTTTATCACGGTGAAACATATGGACTGATAGCATCGACAATACATCAATACAACTTACCTCCGCCTCCTCATAATCCGCCATCTTCCTCAACTGAAAGAGCAGGGAAGCGGTACGGCCCGAACAACCGGACCCGGGACACCATTGGCGGCGAGACTATCGTTTGTTGTCCAGACGATTGTCAGGGCCCGGCCGGCTCGGCTCGGCTTGGAGGGCTTGGGCTATTTACCTGAGCTGTATCAGCGGAGATGGCCAATCAATCCAGTTTTCCAGTTTTCGGCTTGAGGAGGCTCAGGCCTGTAAAATCGCAAGCCCAAGCCTTGAGCCCAAGCCCACTCAGGCTCAGGCTCGGCTCGGCTCGGCTTAGGGCTTTGAGCCAGGCCCTGTCAATCGCTACCCCCTTGTACATGTACTGTCTCATTGACCGGTCCTTGACTGTAAGTACCCCCCACCCATTGCGGAGAGTTATAAGCCACCGCCCTCTTCGTACCGATTTCTAAGCGTCGAATAAATTGTTCTCTCATTTCAGCGCTGGGCGCTCTAAGCCTGAGCGTCATTCGGTTTTGTCAAGGCATGCGACACGCGACGACTAGGCATAATAGACCTTGGGTTATTCAAGGGCCAATGTCTTTCACTAACGTTAGCAGTTATACTAGCCGACGGACGTCAGTGTTTTTTGCCCTTTTCAGGCTTATGACGCTGCCACTGTTGCAAATCCCCGGCAGGGTTCACCGCCCTCAGGCATCCGAGTTGGTACTTAACCTGGCGGTGATGGACTTCACTTAGACTATCTTCATGTTGGCCTTTTTCTTGGTTCTCTGCTACGCCTCCTTGGCGCTCTCTCTGCCTGAGGTTCAACTGGGTACAACGAAGCTTGTAGGGAGTGACCTATCGCTCTCGCAGCTAGAGTTCTTTGGCGGTTTGTGATCATCCGCTGTCTAAATACTGTTGCTGATTGGAAGCATCAAGGCATTCCATACGCTGAACCACCTCTTGGAGCGTTGCGTTTGCAGCCTCCCGTGCTGAAAGCTGATCTCGAAGTCGAAACCTTCAATGCCAGTGAGTTCGGTCTGGCTTGCCTCCAGGCCGTGGGTGTTTCCCTTTTATTTGTGGTGCTCTTCAAAGGCTGAGCCTTTCAATATAGGGCTCGCCTATCGACGCAATCTCGGAAGACTGCTTGACCATCAATGTTTTGCGACCATCTGGGATATCCCATAACGCTTCGCTGCCAGTGTTATTTTGGTCTGACATCCCTGTTTAAAAGGTGAACAGCCCGCTAATATTTGTTCAAAATTCTTTTAGGACCCACGGTGGTAGTTATTATGAAGGCTCAGCTTCTCTCTATGACGGTAGTGCAATTGTGACCCAAAGTGTCCTAAGAGTAGGTGTTATTATCTGCATCCTGTAGCACTAATACTGAGCACCTAATCCAGGCCACACCCGTCATTTACGTCAATTTTAACTATCGTCTCGGGCCTCTCGGATTTCCACAGGCCACGGACAGAGAAAAACTAAATCTTGGGCTCAAAGACCAGCTCGCAGCACTAGAATGGGTCCAACACAATATCGGTGCATTCGGTGGCGACAAGAACAAGGTTTGATGCTCTTTTCAGCGTTTGTAGATGACTGAAGAGTGAGTAGGTGACTGTTTTCGGAGAGAGTGTAGGGGCTAGTATGACATCTATTCTCTTCTTACATCCGTCAATTTCGGACCTGGCATGGGCGGGGGTGAGTTGAAATATTCCCAGCTTCATATGTGCTTGCTGTACTCAACCCGAATCCCAGATCTTCGAGTCCGGGACTGCAAGCACCCCACCCCCATTCAATGCTACTGCTCGAGAAGATCGAGAAGATGCCTGGAATAATTTCGTGGCCGCCATACCGGAGTGCAGTAGCTACGTCGGAACATCTCCAACATTTTCCTGCGTGCAAAATGCGAGCTCTTCTGAAGTCTACGAAGGATTTTTACAGGCGTATTCTAACACAACGGAGAAGTTTATTTTTCGTCCTACTCTCGATGGGCCTTCAGGTCTCTTTCCTGACTTGCCTTCGCGCCTGCTCCTCACGGGACAGTTCGCGCGTTTACCGTTCATTGCTGGTACAAATCTAGATGAAGGCAAGGAAGCACCTCGAATGTGTTGTACCTGTATTAACCCAACTCACAGGAACCCTGTTCAGCTCGCCGACGCAGAACTATACCGAAGAAGTGATTCGCTCAATAGTGGATGCAAGCTACTCGCCCCCTGCTGTCCCGACAGATGTCATGAATGAACTGATGGATCTGTATCCGGACGACCCAGCAGACGGATCTCCGTATAATACAGGAAACGAGACCTTTGGCTTGTCTCCTGGCAATAAGAGGATATCTGCAATCTGTATGAGCGAGCCTCCCTTCTTTTGCCCTACATTTTTAACCCCGAATCCAGTGGGCGACCTGGCATTCAACTCCCAAAGACGCCTCTGGAGCCAAACGACCGCGGATGTGGGCGTGAAGTCGTATGCGTATAGATTCGCACAACGACTTTCCTCTATACCGGCTTACCTCGGGGGTAAGTCCTGTTTTACTTGAACGTTACAAAGCCAAGTGCTCATTCCGCATGAAGTGCCCCATGGGGGAGAGCTTCCATTCGTCTTCGGCGACGTAGCAGCTATGAATGAAACAGCGTCAGCAGTTGCCCTGAGTACTGTGATGATTGATTATTGGTTGTCATTCGCAACGAGTCTGGATCCCAACGACGGCTTCGGCTCGCAGCGCCCAACATGGGCTCAGTATACGGCTAGCGATCAGGTAATGCATTCCACTGTCTTCGCAGGACTGAAGTCTCTGACTTGAAGTAGGCGCTGCTACAAATTAGTGCCGACAACTTGACCATGGTACCCGATGATTTTAACAAGGAGAAGATAGACTTCATCATTAGCCAGAAAGTCGCTTTCCGATATCGTTAGGAGGCCAATAGATATATAAGTAGTTCTTTTCATGTTTCGACACCTAAGCTGTCTTGGAGTTATTTGAGAATGGACTCTCGATCTAACTCCAATCTAACTCACGAGAAATCAAAATTGGCTATGCATTTCCGTTTGATACACAGATAGTAATGTAAGTACGAAAGAGACTACCGTGTTACATACAAGATGGATGGAGCGTGTGCCGATGGATGGGAGCATAGGGAAAAATAAACAGAACGCAATCTATACAAGTGAAAAATGGCAGCATAAATCCAAACACAATCCACCCGAAGTACAACAAAGGAAGGGACGATGCGTTCAGATATGAGAAGATAGATAGATGATAGTATACTGCATAAACAGACCGACCCAATCTATGACTAGCGATACTTTTGGCGATCACACCGCAAACGTGGGAAGACGGAGACGAGCAGGTTGAGGCACAATTCGAGCATGCGACATGCGAGTGATGGGGTTGGTAAGAGGGTCAGAGCTCTCATGCTGAGAGGATGGTGCAGGCCAGCGATAAACGCGAGGCGTCACGGATGGAGACGGGGAAGGGGTCAACGAAGACAAAGAAAAGGTAGCATTGGACGGTGTCAGGGGAGCATCTGGAGTGACAGGGCTGGACGAACGGGGGATGGTGATGGGCGCGATAACGACGCTGCGTCTCGGCGGGGTGGGTGGCTCATCGTCGTCGAGATCACTCGCCGTCGTCGAGTTGCGAAGCGATGACGGCGGCAGAAAGGGTAGCAAGTTGGATGTTGGAGGGTCTGAGACGAAGCCCGTATTGGCGAGGACTGGCCTAGTCCAGATGGGAAGGTCGTCCACGCGCCGCCACGAGTCTCCAGCCTGTCTTCAAGTTTATCAGACAGTAGCGAAGTTGGCAAGCCGTGCACGACTGAGGGTTTTCGGGCCCGAAATCAAATAATACCTTCACCGTCAGATCTGAAGGAGGGGTTTCTATCAATAGTTTCAGTAGATCCAGTGTAGGGTTGACAAAATGAGATTCGAGCTCATCATCTCCTTCGCAATTGCCATCGTTTTGTATATTGTCGCCGGCACGGATGCCTCCTGCTACCAGACACACAGTCGCCACCGAGTTTTGCTGATGCGACATAGTCAGGTTGAATTGTCACCACTATATTCACGTGTTAACATCCGGTCGAAGAGAAGCGCTGTAGCAATTACCGGGAGCAGAAACCAGTTCGAGACTTTCTCGTGATGGTGACAACTTAAGGTGCCGATAGCACAGTAAATTCACTGAAACATCTCATTGAGGTCGTCTCATGGCAAAACCATCACTACGTACTGACGATTGCTTTTGTTAAAAGTAACAAGTCTGCGCTGCTGCTAGCGCGCCCTGGCAAGCACGCCGACTAGAGTTCTTATCATCGTGGTGAGTATCCGTTCGACCAAAACGGAGGGAGTGGCCACGACGACCGAAGCACCAGTATTGAGATGATCACACATACAAAGACTACCAGAAACATCGGTTAATTATTCAAAGCTCCAGAGGAAAGATAAGTACCTTGAAACGAGATACTACTCTACGCAATGCTCAAACCTTCATACTTCCCTTCGAGCCACTGGCGCCTGCACCAAGCACTTTCCACCACTGCGTCTTCTTCGAGCCGCCGCCCTCATCTTTACGTCGAACCACCGTTGCCAAACCCGAACTCACACCCTTCCTCCCACCGCCGGGGAACGCATCCACCTGTACCTCCTCATTGTTGGCATCCTGTCTCTTCCGCTTCTTGCCCTCAGGCTTCTTCTGCACGGTGCCCTTTTCCCACTCTTTACGATGCAACCGGTAAACCGCCATCGTCGCTCGCGCATCAGTCAGCTATAACAGAGCAGGCGTCAGACGAGCCGGAGGAGAAAGAGACACGAACGTACACTTGAATGCTCTCCATCCTGTATAGT
The DNA here is from genome assembly GCF_030435595.1 of Desarmillaria tabescens. Lineage (NCBI taxonomy): Eukaryota > Fungi > Basidiomycota > Agaricomycetes > Agaricales > Physalacriaceae > Desarmillaria > Desarmillaria tabescens. The sequence goes on from NW_026848466.1 coordinate 60,462, forward strand.
TATATCCAGCTCCTGCTTTACTAGATTTCGAAGAGCGACAAAACGGCTTTTTACCACTTTGAATTTTCCAGCATAATACTGCGTATCGCGAAGCTGACTTCGTGGATGTGAGAGAAGGAGAACCTGAGGTAGCGGGAGTTAAGATTAAGTGCTTGCTTCGCATCACTGAGCACCGCACCTTCAAATCATTATATACCGCATGTCCCACTAATATCCTGTCCTGGAGCAAGTCCGATACTTGCTTTTGCACCTCCTCGAACGGTTTTGCTAGTTATCGTCAGCCCAGAAAACATCACATTATACACAACAGACATACCTCTGACCATATCCGATGGACGTATCCCACTATACCGCGTCCGATAATCCACTACTCTTTCCTTCTGCCTCACAAACTCATCCATCTGCACCGCCCCATAGAAATTGACCACCGTCACCCGTGCCAACGACGACTCGGACCCATCAATGCCTATACCCACCATCTCGCAATCTATCGAGAGGTATTTGCCTGGCCTGTTTCCCTCAATATCAATCAATGCAGAGACGACAGGCCTACAGAACTCACATTTTCTGCGCATCAGTATACGTGACCTCACCTGCGACCATACGTCGCAGAGCAGACAGCGATTCCCCATTCTTCAAATCTGAAGTTGAAGTTGAAGGTGGCGGATGCTCTAGCATTTCTTCAGGAATCGCAAGTGAGGCAAATGAGTTGACACTGGGAGACCGGGAATGCGTTGTCTTCCGCCGCTTTCTGGGCTGTTCGTGGGATGTTGAGCTAGGTAATTTCTTCCTATTCAATGAGCAGACGATACTGTATGAATTGGCCTAGCAGTACCTTCTGAAGCGCAAGCCAATTCGACGACGCCGACGGTCGTTTTTTCTGCGTTACCATTTTTGCTCCGCCTCCCATTATGTTTGAATAAGTCGCCGGTTCGTTACACGGTGTTAGCGGTCGAAAGAAAAGAGCTTGTATGCTCTGAGATGGCGGTACAGAACCAAAGTGCGCATTTGCATAAATAAACAATAAAAATAACCCAATCCTCTTACATACTCGCACCAAATAAAATCCACTCTCTGCACAAAAGGTTACACTGCTCATGAAAGTCGTGATTGTTGCGTGCCTCTAAAAATACTATTGTACTGCTGATGATACTTGTAAATGTATGGACAAATTGACAGATAAGTAACAAATGTGCTAGAAAAAAGTCCGATGCAATGCAAATGCAATGATGAGGAACGAAAACTTGGACAGGACTTGGAAGAAAAAACGCAGATATACCAGCGGCCTGGCCCGCAGGTCTTATATCTTGAGTTCCCGGAATCCTCTTACATCGACACGTCCGCTGCCATTACGCCGCCATTCCTCGTCATCGGCGTCAGCATTTGTCACCTGGACACCACTTGGGACATAACGTCCACCAGGGATGATGATTTTTCCAGCACTCGGACGGCTCTTGGGTAACCCCAATCGTTTCCGTTGTCGCCGTGTCAGCGGTTTCTCCGCAATGACAGGCGCTGGAGAACCTCGTGACGACGACGACTCCGAGGACGAAGCGGCTGAGGAGGCAGGTGATAACGAGGGCGTAGTGCGCGGTGGTGACTGCTCATCGTCGTCATCGTCTTCTGATTCGGAGGAGGATAGCTCTGACAATGGTTCGTCAAAATCATCGATGATCGCTTGGATAGCGGCGTTGGTACGTGTTCGTTTAGCTCGTCCTTCACGCTCGTCCTCTTCTTGAGACTTGAAGGTGTCTGTGGTTTCGGATGAGCCTGATGCTGACGTCTCGTCGAATGACCGTTTGGGTGACCGTTGCAGCCTGGTAGGGGGTAGTAATGAATTAAGATTAGGAGGAGCGGGGGTAGGCGAAGTCGAGGGTGGAGGTGGTGTATACGTTGAAGCAGGAGAAACCGAGCGTGCAGGCGTGACGGGTAGAGGGACTTGACTGGGATCGGCTGGTGAAGGATGTGAAAGACGCAGTCTAACTTTGGCTACGGTCTTCCTCTTCATTGCGTTCTTTAATTCCCGCTTCTTTGCATTCTTCGATATCACTGGAGATGACGGAATGATATCGCCGTCTTCATCGGAGGCCTGTGTTTCCTGAATACATGGCAGTCCAACATGGGGACCCCGAAGGTTACGGATAGAGGAGAAATGTTCCCAGTCATGGTATCTAAGAAGTATAAGGACGCTGAAGCGATATGAATGGAAATGGTGACTGACGCAACATAAATTGTTGGACCACTAGTACCGTCCTCGTCTTCACCGTCCGGGGGATCTCCTTCCTCAACATTATCGGCGCGCCTCTTGTCCCGTCTTATCCTTCTACGGTCGCGATCGTTCAATCCATCGAGGTCCATCACCTGGTCTTCCTCCTCTTGCTTGATGATGGACGCAGAAGTATGCGGCGTCTTGGGGCTTTCGCACTGAATGACATACACCAGGCCGGGCTGGACGACCTTGATGTTCCGTTTCGTAAGATGCGCAAACGCAGAAAGTTCCATGTGGCCGCCGTAAGTAGCTGCAAACGTAAATTAGACATAATCCAAGACGGACGTAAACAAATCGCATACTTACCATTCTCCCGCATGCCCCTCAAGTACCCTTCCAAACCTTCCTTCCCACTCCCGAATTCGTCCACGTCGACGAAGCCCTCATACCGTTCACGGTGTTGAGCAATCCAATCACACACATCGCGCCTCACTTGCGCATGTCGCGACGGAGAGCCGTAGTATTGATCGGAAAGAGCGCGAAAAAGGCAATTCCCATCCCCAACCGTCGGCGCCGCATAGAGACCCAGTGACCGCAGCTGGCTCTGTAATTCAGCGGTGGACGAAGTGGGATCGGTCAAAAGCTGTAAATTGCCATATTAGGATCCTTGGCTCATCATAGTTAAAAAGCAGCTGAATAGACATACCTTGGCTTTCGACGAGCGAGTCGTTCGAGAGCGTACTGCAAGCTCGATATTAGCTGAAAACAGCCTGTAGGAAGGGAAAACTGACAGTTACTTCGCCTTGCAGAGCCCATGGTAGAGGTGATGGTAGTAAATGTTCAAGAGGGGATTCTCAAATCGGGGTCTCGCCTGATCAGGACAGACCCCGGATACTCCATCGGTGGCAATGTTTGGCGGTGCTTCTGTTGGAAAACCTCCGTTGCCGGAACTCGGCACCTTCTCCCGCTACCCCTCCAGCTCTGTTCTCCATTTCGGAGCTAGCGTGCCCAGGGTACATGGAGCCTCCAGGTGCTGTAGCTCCCCTAAGTGCCCCACAGTTTTCCGGGGTCGAGACCTAGAAGACGTGAGCCGCCTGTGACAGATTGATCTATTCACATCATGATGAATGATGACTTGAGGACTTCGGATAGCTCATGTGGGCGTTATGTCTCTGTTTTGAACAAGCTATCTGTCGATCTGAAACTGCGGAAACAGTTTCCAAGGTGGAATCTTTCCGTCGTCATCTGGTCGTGATTTAATGTCGCGGTCATACGCACAAGACGCGAAAATTCAGGGAGAGACAATACAGCCCCCGGCATGCAAGGACCAGCATCGTGTATTGTCGCGGATCGATACGGCACGGGGGCAGGGGCACGCCATGAACGCGTGTGTGTCTATTTCGAGAAGTCTTAAATTTTTATTTGATGAATCGGTCTAGGCCGATCAATCTCACCATCATTTCGTCCTGACTCATAAAAATGTCCAAGCCTCTAAGTGCGTATTGCTATACTTTTCAAGATTGAAACATACCGCATAGTAATTGCGTCTTTAGTATTCGTTACCGGTAACGCCAACAAACTCAAGGAAGTCAAGGCCATCCTGTCATCCGGCCCTGTGCCAGTCGAGATTGACTCCAGGAGTCTAGACAGTGCGTCATATCCTTCGGCTATCCGTCATAACAACCGACCTTTTCCAGTCGAAGAAATACAAGGCACTACTCAAGAGGTAGCCAGAGCGAAATGTAGCAAAGCCGCAGAACTGGTGAGCCTTTCCAGGATATCAAAAAAAAAAGTACGCTGATTGTCTACCAGCTTAACGGACCGTGCATAACAGAAGACACCGCTCTCTGCTTTGAGGCTCTTAAAGGCCTCCCAGGTCCATACATCAAGCACTTCCTTGCTGATCTCGGCCACGAAGGCTTGAACAACCTCCTGGTTGGCTTCCCCACAAAAGCTGCGTGGGCCTTGTGCACTTTTGCGTACTGCGAAGGACCAGGTCATCTATTTTCTTTTCTTGTCAGTCATGTTCACTTTCCTCACATCCAATCACAGGGAAGGAGGTGCACCTTTTCGAAGGACGAACGGACGGCTCCATCGTGCCCGCAAGAGGGCCTGGAGTATTCGGATGGGACCCCGTGTTCCAGCCCGACGGCAGTGATTTGACGTGAGTACGTTCTATTCCCTACCAATTATCCCACCCAACCAATTTCTTGCAGCTACGCTGAAATGCCATCCGATGTGAAGAACAAGATTTCACATCGATATAGAGCGCTTGAAAAGCTTCGTGTCTACCTTCAATCCATAGACCAGTGAATCGTACAATCGACATAGAGTATGCCAGAAATCCGGTAAATAATAGGGTCGAATTATATTATGAGTCATTTAGAGTAGCTAGCTGTATAGTAAAATGTAGCGAGTCCATGTGCTCAATATAGGATGCGTAACAGACTAGTCTGACTCGGTGCCTCGGATAACCGTCATATCCTTCTGCACCTCATTTGCTACTCTCCTCGCCGCAAGTAGGCCAATTGACTGCTGCGGCCTGACATGCTCCCACCAGCCGTCAGGAAGCCTTTCTTGACCAAGGAACTGCCTCAGCCTCTCCACCGGCACAGTAGCCGTGCCATCGCTACCATCGCGGAATAACAACCACGACAGTCCACTCTCGCCTAGGGCAACCTGCTCATGCCACCAATTCATCGGCTTATCAAGCGCGGCCTCGCGTTTGACACGGACCATCGCAAAGTCACGTATGGACAGTCCGGAAGGAGAGACACTGAGCAAGGCGTCGAGGAGCTCAGAGTCAGGACAGTGAGAAGGATGGTTTACGTGAACGAGAGAGGCTCGGTGCGCGAGTTTGGAGGCGCCAAAGTCTGAAAGGGCCGCCAGACTCAGCACCCAAGTCCACTGCCACGGCCAGCCTTTGAAATGGAAGGTTCCGGAAAGAAGGTAGCCAGGGAGGGCAAGAAGAAGGGCGAGCGGGATGGAAAGGTTGTAGACATGTACAATAGCTCTGATAAGGTCGAAAAAGGCGATGCCTTGGCCGTCTCTGGAGCTAGAGCACCACAATAATGAGCTACGAACGATGCTAATAACGAATAGAGCTTACATATATCCATGATTTGCAAGGGCGTTCAAGGCGGGGCAAGGCGCTCTGCACCGGCTGGAGGATGCTGCGGCAATGTAAGCATAGTCGAGAACCTTGGATGATTCTGCAGCAATTCGAGAAGAGCGAGAAGAAGAAATAGACATTGTCAAGAGCTGTATCGGAGATGTGTGCTGCCTGAGATAGCTGTAAACTTGTATGCCTGCCAGAGAGAAAGAATAGACGACCGCGAGATCAACTCGTGGAGTATTCAAGCAGTAAAAGGGCGACCGGCGAGAATTAAACCAAGAGGTAGAAACAGAAAGAGCGAGATAGAATAGGATGGACACAAGACGAGGGAGTAGGATGTTCGTGTTCAAGGAGCAAGACGCGTCCGCAGCGTGTTTTAAGCTCTTCGGCTTGCCGATCCGGTACCCGACGCGAAGGCATTATGTCATCGAACATTTCTCAGCTTTCAATCAACTTTCAATCGTAAGTATAGTCCTTTCACCTGCAATAGATCTATGCTTGGGCATTATAAGCGTCATGCGTGGAATCTGGGCCGCTACGTTCGAGTTTAATTCTACGAGGCTAGTCGCTCGAGATCAGTACCAAACAGGTACCGGGTATCATTTCACCTTCTCGAAGCTTAATACAACATTTACGAAGAAGTTACAGTTACCGGTCCACCGGACCGCTACGGTTTCCTCATACCTTAACCCTGTGATGCTCTTACGATAAAAAATGGCCGTTACAAGAGCTAGAGCGTTCAGATGACCTCCTGCACCACTTTCGTGGCGCCCATAATGATAAAAAACATCCCACGGACCGTAGAAGAACAGTGGCCCTAGGTGCACTGGAAGTATTAATCCCGCTTCCCTTTTTCCCCGCATTCCCCCACTACCCCACCCCCACAATCAACATGTGGATTATGCCATTGCGAGGGAAATATATGGTGTGGGCCATAACGGGTACGCTGATACGTGTCGTTCAATATAGCATCTCGCTCATCATCGGGTATTCTACTAGCTTGCTGCTGTCAAGGCTTTCTCCTTCTTGGTTACGATCAAGGCGTTATGAGTGGAATTGTGAGTAGCCAAGTCAGCCCGGTCCAGTAACAGGCCAACATAGTCATATGCCCTCCCTGTAGATCGGTGCAGACAACCAGTTCGGACAGGATTTCAACCGTCCGGACGCAACAGCGCAAGGAACCATTGTAAGTTGTTGATTTATACCGTGCCTAGCAAATCCTGAGTATCCTGTCTCTGTAGGTAGCAATCTATGTGCGTAACCTTTGCTGTACTAAGCACCTCTCAATTACTCATCATGCTCTGTAGGATATCGGCTGTGCAGTCGGGAGCTTGGTGGTCTTTTTCTGGGGTGAATCCGTTGGACGAAAACGAATGATCATGTCAGGTGCAACCATCATGCTTATCGGTACCGTAGGTCGGCCAATCGTTCTTCTCGCATCATCTTCTGAGGTCCCTTTTTCAGGCCATTCTCACGAGCTCGACGACGAGAGCTCAGCTATATGTTGGGCGCATTGTGACCGGCTTCGTGCGTGTGGAATTTGTGTGAGAAATCACGTCGCTGATATCACGGTACAGGGTAATGGCTTTAATTCTTCTTCAATTCCGGTGTATCAATCAGAAACATGCGCCGGGCATATCCGAGGAGCTTTAGTCTGCTTAAACTCTACGATTACGATCGTAGGACTAGTCATAGTATGGCTCTTGGTCATATCTGCTTATCATCGAACTGACGAGCATGTAGGCTTACTGGCTGGACTACGGTATGAGCTTCGTGGAAGGTGAGGTCCGCTCTAATTCTCGCAAGTTCGCTCACTTTTTCTTACCTACTCGGATCTCAAGGACCAAGTCAATGGCGTCTACCGATCGGTTTCCAAGCCGTCTTCGCGCTATGCCTTCTTCTACAAGCCATGGTACTTCCCGACTCGCCTAGATGGCTCATTGCCCATGGGTACAAGGAAGAAGGCGCTCGAGTCATCGCCATGCTTGAAGATCGTGATAGTCCAGACCATCCTGACGTCGTGAGAGCACAAAGGGAGATAGAACTGTCTTTGGAGCAGGAGAGCGCTGGAGGTACACCAAATTTTGGGCCTCTGCGTTCTTTTTCTTTGACACCTCTTTCAGGACCGTTTAGGTATAAAGAGTTGCTGGAGAACGGTCCCATTGGCAACTTTCGCCGGATATGCCTCTGTATAGGTATAAATGTCATGCAACAGTTTACCGGGTATGCTCTTGATGTCTGCTGCTGTTGACAGTACAATCCTAACTTGAGGATGCTAGTTCGAATATGATCAAGTCTGTCAAATCTGACCATATCAGCTTCCATTTCTCTCTGACTATTCATTATTAGCTACCTCGCACCCGTGGTATACCAGAACACGATGGGCCTTTCGCGAAACCTTTCTTTAATCCTCGGGGGATGCACTTCGATCACCTACATGTTCGCTTCGTTCATCCCTCTTTGGGTCCGTCATCTCGACTTTCTGTGTGCCACCTCCATACTGACTTTCATTAACCAGACTGTCGATCGCTATGGCCGCAGGCCTTTGCTCATGATATCTGCTACTGGCCTCTCAACATGCTTTATCATAGCCTCTGCCCTTCTGTCGACTGGAAGTAGATCCGCGGCTTATGGTGCCACAGCTATGGTATTCATATTCCAGATATTCCTAGGAATTGGGTTCCTCCCTATCGTAAGCCTATATATATACATCGAGTCCCGCTTTCTGGTTTCTGACACGCACATTTTCAGCCATGGCTTTATCCAGCGGAGGTGTGTGTAGACTTGATTGCATGTCAGGAATGTTTTGAGACTGATGGGCGCAGATCAGCACCACTCGTATTCGTGCTCGAGGATCTGCGATATCGAGTTTCTTCAATTGGATGTGAGCTTCGTTCAACTTATTTCTTGATTCTTTCATCATCGCCCATACAGGTGTGTCTTCGCTGTCGTTGAAATGACACCACCTGCTATCCAGAATATCAATTGGCGTGTCTTCATCATCTTCGCGATATTCAACGCTTGCTGGGTTCCAGTTGTTTATTTCGTGAGTAAACTTTCCTCGCTGTTTTGGGTGACATTTTTATCCTCGTACTGTAGTTCTTCCCTGAAACGCGGGGCCTAGAGTTGGAAGCTATAGATCATATCTTTGAGAAGGGAGGTATCACCGGTGGGGTTTGGAGCAGCCATGGACGCACAGTTGTAGGCAACCCTGTGGCTGAAGCAGTGAAAGCAGATGCCGAAGTTGATGTCAAAGAGGACGCGATGAAGGAAGACGCATAGGAACTTCGGCAGTTCCTTTCACGGGTGTCCCTTACTGCTCGGAGCTTTGGTAGATGATTTCTTTTCTGTCATGACAAAGTCCGCTCTTCACCAATTTCCACGTGTCATCTCAGTCACTGCAAACTCATAAAGAAGGATGGTCCGGTGCATCTGAAAACTCTAAATCCAAGGATGACTAGAATGCTGTATTGAGACCGACGGAACAATACAAGTGTTTTTCCCATATTCCGTATCATTATAAAATCCGTTTGGATACCAATATTTTGACCTTGTGCTGTCAAGAGTCGCGGTAAAGCGCCAATCAATTGCAAGCGCGCAAAGAGATCGTTCATTTCTAGTTTAGCCACTGAGCACTGAGCAGGTTTCATTGTGTCCTATTAGCCTGGTATCCGAATCTTTCTGGGTGCTTATACGCGTTTCGTGTTCCCTCAAATTGCGGACACTGAGTATCTTGTCAGGGACCTTTCTTACGGACATTTAAGCCTTATTTCAAATTCCAACGTAGACACAACCATGACGTAGATACCGCTGTGCAAACAGATCGTACGCCGGGATGCCTCCTCCTGCCGGTCCGAGCTGTATTAATCATCCAAGACCCCCAATTAATCCTGTTTTCCTGTTTTCCCCAGCCAGCACTCACCCAATTCTACTTCCATGTCACCAATCCCCAACAGCACTCTTCTCTTTAACGAAATCCCTGAAGGTACATACAACGTCATGCTCAAATTTCATCAGATCAGTCTAAATATACCGTATATTTTAGGTTACCCAGAACCAGGGAAAACGACGGTTTATGACACGACACAGACAATCGATCTAGAAAATGTTCCATTGAATGGGGGGATTTTGATCAAGACCCTCGTGCTATCAGTTGATCCGTATCTACGAGGCAAAATGCGTGATCCCGCTATAGAGTCGTATTCCGTGAGTTCTCTTTTGGCGTATAACAAACTGGTTCACTGAATGCATACACACAGGCGGCATTCCACATAGGCCAGCCGTAAGTACTCGAATACATTCAGGTCTCGCTTGGAGCTATCTCGATCATATACAGACTGACCAACCATGGAGTGGGCTTGGTATTGCGTTCCGAGAATCCGAACATCAAAGCTGGAGAACATATCACCGGAGTCATCAGTGAGCAATATCTTTTTACTTATTACATTATTTCATGTTTCTGACCTCGGAAACTAGATTTTCAGCAATACAGTGTCATTACCGACCTGAAGCTTGCAAAGGCCAGGGTTATAACTAAGACAGAAGAATCTATCCCATGGTCAGCTTACGTCGGAGTACTGGGCATGCCAGGCGAGCATCGCGTTATGCATTTTGAAAACCCACAGACAATGATTCTTGCCCAACTCAAGGTAAAACGGCTTTCTACGCGTGGAGAGAATATTCCAAAGCGAAGAAGGTAAGGATATCACCCTTTAGATTCGAGTATTAAAATTATTGATCCCACAAAGGGCGAAGTCGCATTCGTTAGTTCCGGAGCGGGCAAGCCACTATCTAGTTACTAATTACATTCATTTTAACACGTTTGCCTGGTAGGTGCCGTTGGAAGCCTGGTTATCCAACTCGCAAAGCTCGACGGGCTTAAAGTCATCGCTTCTGCTGGTTCAGATGAAAAAGTCGAATTCATGAAACAGCTCGGTGCAGACATTGCCTTCAACTACAAGAAAGTTGATACCGTTTCAGTCCTGAAAAAGGAGGGCCCCATCGATGTGTGAGTTGAACTACGTCTCTTATACGTACCTCATTGTCTGGCAGATATTGGGATAACGTCGGTGGCGCGACCCTTGATGCCGCCTTTGGCTCTGCTAATAGGCGCGCTCGATTCCTAGAATGCGGTATGATAACCACATACAATTCCAAAGAGGGGTATCCGTTCAAGGCTTGTCGCTTTCCGCGTTCCCATCCTTTCATCATTGATAATGCTTCATAGAACATCTTCGAGATTGTCTCTAAGCGTCTCACTATTAACGGTTTCATCGAAGGGGACTTGACGGAGAAGTGGCAAGACGAGTTCTACCGTGTCGTTTCAAAGAAGGTTGCGTCGGGGGAGTTTAAGTACTCCGAAGATATCACCAACGGGCTTGAACACGCTGGGGAGGCCATCAGACGCATCCAGACAGGACAAAATGTTGCTAAAAGTGTCATCCTAGTCGCTGAAGATAAGCTATAAAAAACCCAGATTTGCAGCGCATTTGTAGTATACACACAATCACATTTATCCATGACAGTAGCAATTTGATAGCAATCACAAAGAGGCCGAAATTGATGTTAAAGAGGATGCAGTGAAAGAAGAAGCATGGTCTTTTGTGCCAGTGGTGTTAATGAGCTTCGGTAGATGACTTCTTTCCCCCGTTCTTTCGTCTCTTTATCGGATTTCGCGCGTCAATCTCGGGAGGGTCTTGGAGGAGGAGACTGGACCGATGGTCCTACCTGCGAACTCTAAAACAAGTTTCGTCACTGATGAGATCGCGAACGAATGTGGGAATTTTACGCGTTCTGTATCATCATAAATCCGTTTTGATAATAGTGCATTGACTTCGTGCAGATGCATCAGATGCCGATATGGATGAACGTACTCCAACGTTCAATGGGGATACCTCTATCACGCATGGCTTTGATGGCAAAATGTAGTGCCATTGCTGACTTCCGGAAATCAGCGTGAGCAATGCCATGTTGCAGTAAATAACCGTAGAAATCTCGAGTGAGGACTGGCCCATCTACATCTGCCATTGCCCACAGGGTTGCAATGACACAGCGATAGCCAATAATCTGGACCACACCGGCAAGGCTCATCAT
>NW_026848467.1:0-71786 GCF_030435595.1 Desarmillaria tabescens
ATCTTCGAGAAATTCTGTGGGAGCTGGCTGAGCTCAACTTTTGATTCGAAATGATGGCCTTAGATGCATGGGCGGCCTGCAATGGAGGTAATCGTGACTTACTATTACAGTGTATTCTGTATGGGCAAACAACTCCATTTGTCGCGGTGGACATTGGCAGTGCGAACCATGGCTTAGGGCATCCTTCTTGGCAACAGCAAGCTCCGTATACCTTTGCATTGGTAAATGCCATGAGGAGCTGGAGAGATTGTCCTCAGTTGCTGAAGAACAAGCAGAATGGATACACAGAATCGGATTTCACGTCATTGGAGAAGGAGATGATGCACTTTTATGTTGAGTCTTTCTTTCGTTTTTTTTGGATGGGCACCTGTTATTCCCCGAAATCTTGTACATCACCCGCAGACGTCATGGAAACCTGAAGCTCATGAAGAGATGCATTCAAGCAGGCTGGGCTTAGTGTTTGATCTTGTGCAATATAAGTGATAAATTTTGTACGTCTGTTCTCCATTTCACCTCAAAACAACCGCTTACGAGTTCCAAGACCATTTTTTTAAAATATGTTGCAGGTTGATTAAAAATATCAATGTATTTACTATCATCGTCTCTGGCGTTGTCCGATGTATGACAGTTTCTTCATGCGAAGGAACATGTCCGAATCTACAGCATCAACAACAAGATATTCCTTCCTGGCGTCAGGGCCATTGCTTGTCTTGTATCCAAAGTCCTCCACTAGCAATGCACCCTGTACAATTGAATAAATGGAAATGAAGACTGATGAACTCCGTTTCTTAGCCCGCACCCTATAGAAACCAAGGTCCAAATCCAATGCTACCTGACCCTGGCTCTGACCCACAGGTTCACTAAATGGATGGATCAACACAATCGGAAATGCCTTTCCACCTATGCTACACTCAAACAGGAGAACAAGCTGGCCAAAATACCACCTGTCTACCTGGTCGATCAAGACACAGTCATACCATGGGTGATTATAGAAGTTTGCGCTGCATCAAAGATAATCAGTGGCAGCCTTCCAATTGATGGTGCTTTTGTAAAAGGTCTTCAGTAAGCTGTATAGTTGAATCTATTGTGACATCATTGATGAGCTGCAGATGAAGGGTTTTGATGAACTTACTTTATCATACAGCTGGAACTCGGTGAACACAACTTTTTCGTTACCGATGATAGGGATTTTTTCTGAGTAAGTTTTGAAAACCTCCACCATGTACTCTGACAGGCATTGCCGAAAGTTCGTAAATGCCGGATTGCCCCCGTTCTGCAACTCCAGGTCCTCGAGCTTCCATGATCCCTGACCTTTACCATGACCTCCATGTAGAGATGCCTTTGTCGTGTAATCAACTTGCTCTGCTGTCTCACCAGAAGGAGCAGAGACATGTTCTCCATCGCCTTCATCATCGCCTTCCTCTTCAACTTGGATATCCTCGAGCTGTTGATCATGAATATCAATCTGCTGTCTAATGAAGGATGCGGCATTGAACCACTGGTCCACACGTAAGATCTGTCAGAGATTGAATTAGTTATTAGTCTAACACCATGGTTTAGCCAAATACCTGCTCAGCGATATCCTTAAAATTTGTGCGAAGCTGGTATGAATCTTTTAGTGAGCCATGCATTTTTTCGTTTGGTTTGGTGTTGAAATTTGTGTAGCACCTTTCTCAGTGATATCTTTTGCCATATGTTTCTGCACATGAAGTTTTGGAAAATTCCAGGACTTTGCTTTTGGGTTCAGCCATTGCATAACTTTCTTGTATGCCTGCTTGTTGCTTTAACATCCAAACAAAAACAAATTGGATACCCGCTCACCTGAATAAGTGAGCCAAACCTCTTCACCTCTGTTTCTACTGCCTGTAGAGTCTCAGATGTATGAACATGTAGTTTGGCACACATGTCGAGTTCCAGGTAACTGTGAATACATCTCAGAAGCAAATATCCATGCTTATCTCGTTGTTTAGTTATGATGTTGTGGACAATGTAAAGGATTTGCTAGACTCAAACCATCATGCAAGATGTCAAACAATGTTTTAAGAGTACTCACCTTTGACAAGTCCTCATATTTTCCACCATCTGTGAATGTAACGGCCATGAAACCACTTTCAAAATGATACAGATTTCTCCACCAAGGGAACAGCCGGATTCTTGTCGAAAACAGATTGTTATTGAGACATGTACAAGAATGCTTTGCTTACTGGGCATCTGCCTGCTCCCATTCTGATCGACCAAGATTTGTTATACGAGCAACAACCTCTGTCCTCAGGTGCTTCCCAAAAAGCCCATCATCGTTGGCATGTAATGGATCAAACGAAAGTGCGAGGTATGGATCTGCTCGATCCCAATTAAAGAAAACATTCTAATCCAAAGATTAATGTCTCAGCCAATGAAGAACTATCAGAATTACCTCTATATTACAGAGACCGAACTCAGAAAGGAGTTCATTCTGATCCATCTTTCTCCTCATTGAAGCGACTGTCTGAAGAATTGACCTAACTTGCTCCCTGGAACGATGCTCATACTCGGCCTCAAGTCTATTTTGTTCAATGTCTGGCACAAGACAAACAGGGCATGGTTTCTTTCCTCCACTTCCACGAGTTAATGCCATGACCGTTCTAATGACACTTTAGTAGCTGTACATCATAACCGAGATCTGGCTCACTGCTCTTCGTAGTCCGCTGAAAGTATAAAAAGCACTGAAAAGACATGAATCAGTTCTGCCCAACCTGGCACCTGCACCCACTCACCAATCTTGCTCGCCTGATACAAAGGCTCAAAATGAAATTGAACACGGCATGCCATACTACTCACTTGAAGTCTGCAAAGTAGGCCATTTTCTTGTGCTCCGGAAGCTCTGATACCTGGTTAAATAGTCTGAATACACATGAAATATCAGCCAGAAAGTGAGGAATGCACTATAGGTAACCATCCGACAACTCAGCCGCCCCCAATACCGCTCCCATTTCGAATATCGACAGGCAAGTTCCCACATCTAACAACAACAGGATACCCTTGCGCAGTCTCGAAGGATGAGAGCCTTGTTTTATTGGCATATAAGATATAACAAAGCAGCTTGCCACCAGGAGGTAAGGTGTCCTATTGCAGATTCAGAACGAGAATAAGATGATGAATGATGGACATACCTGCAGGTTCCAAAAATGATCTCCTGTCCATGGCTCATGCCAAAATCTCACGAATTCCTTTCCATTCCACTTCGATAGCTTAATGGCATCCCACACAAAATATGGAGCAAGATTTGGGTCTTGAATCAAATCAACTGCCCATTTCAAAAGGCAATGATGATAAACGTTGTAATGGTACTCTTTTCCTTTAAGTTTGAGAGTGAATGAAGATTTATTGAACTGCATAGGATCAGTTAGTTTCACGTGTCATGTTTTGTAGATCTCAAGACAGACTTACTGGTGTTCGAAGATTTGAGGCCTGATCCCAAAGCCTGCCAATATCTTTGGGGGAATGCAGGTGGGCGACAGATTCCGTGTTGTCTTTATCGGCAGCTGTAGGGCTAGTAGCGCACCTTTCAAGAATGCTGAGTAGAGTTGCGGTGAGCCCGTTGGTCAGAGATGTGTCTAAAACGAATTCACAGAGTTCGAACTCCAGGAGAGAGCGAAAAGGATGCCAAGGTTGGGGATCAATTGGCGCTTTAATATGGTCAAGTTCTGAGATGCCTAGGTGATGGTCATCAAGAGGGTCAATTCGGGATGGTAAGCTGCTAGACGGATGGTAGATGGTTTTGATATTATCCAGCTTATAGAGGCTTTCCTTGTCTGAAAGCTCCGAATTTAGAGACTCGGGAATGGGAATGGGAATGGTACTATCATTGGGAGCTATTTGCTTCAATCAGCTCGGTTTTGTTATTTCTAGGCCATCAAACACTCGCCTATAGTATATGAACTGACGTTGTACTCCATCGCTTCAAGATCTGGATCATCTAAATCTAGTACAAGGTTAACAAGGTACCAAAGGTAAGGCATTTAAAGGATACCAGGATTGTAGACAGGAACTTCTGTTTCTAATCATTCAAGTACATTCAGCATAATGGGTTCGAAATACAGCAGATGTGCATACCTAAGATGCGAAGCAGCTGCACCTCAAACTCAGCATCTTGTTGTTGATGATTGATGACTACTTGACATGTCTTTTCATGTGCTCTGATACCACATTTTGCGAATGGTTTAGAGCAGAATCGGCAAAGTGGTCATGCCATTTGTGGGGTAGCCATTGCGAATGTTGTATCCTGTGGGACGAGAAACCGATTGTATTTGCTGAGCATCTTTTGAAGGAAATACAATGTATGCTGACGTACATGCCTACAGAATCGCAGTTACTGAGATACCTCAGTTCAGTATGGTTCTGGAAGTGTTGTTCTTCAAGCACCATGTGCTTTCCCTCAGTTTAGGTACATGAATTCTTGCTACTGTGTCGAAGACATCTTATAAGAGATGTATAGAGAACTAGATTATACCATGAGAAGGAATGCAAGACTTCTTAAGCATGTTGATCAGCTCGCTCTTGATAAACAATGGACTTGTTCTGCTCTTGATTTTTCTGGTTGTTGTCTGTTCCATAGCCTCTGAGCACAATCTGAACCGTGTGAAAGGAAGAAAGAGCCGAGTTCAGACATGCATCATGTGCACTCTCACTATACGGTATAGAAAATGTTAGGTCTGCTACCTCCAGTCGATACTTGGAGTTATCAACTTCGCGAACTAATGCGTGCTGGCCCCTATGTGTTGCACCGGCTATAGGGCCGTGATGATGTTATTTCGCTGACCATGCATATTACATTTGTAATCTAATCGTTACATTCGGCATTGCATGCCGATCCGCCTTGCAATGTCATGACAAAATCTCCGACAAGGCTTCAACTCTTTGACTTGCTCCAGGCCTTTGAAGACGAACCGGAATCCAGCAAGTGGCTGCGTAGATGGTCGGAATACGGTGAAGTGCTAGAGAATACTTTGAAGCGGCTTATAATGCATGGTATTACCCTTGTTTTACCCTATTGGAGTTTCTACTGATGTTTGTGCTCAGACGATGCACAGAAATATGCGGAGGACCACTTCAAGAAGCATCGATGGGAAATTTTCAAGTCGGACGGAAGTGTTACGGAAAAGTGACGGCGGGTCCGACCAGAGCAGTCTTATTTTGTTTGATGTATGCGATTCATTGTCAGGTACAAAGAGAAGTCGTATCTACGTCTGCCTACCCTATCTGTCTATGCACACAATTAATCTCACTTCTACGTCCCAGACTGAGCCACGCACCAGAGCTACGTAACGAATATTTTACAGGGTTTCTACAAAATAGTAAGGGGGCTTATCAAATACAGCGATTCGAAGCAGAGACAGTAGCAGGTTTGGCCCAATTATGGGGTCGTAGGCATGAGCACTGAATATTGAATAGGGTGGATTACACTGCGACGCCAAGTTCGAACGGCAAATGTCGATCATTGGACTGGGTTTCACTCTCGCGGGTTGAACGTAGTGTTGTAGACCTTCACGTAATACGGAAAATGGGCAATCCTTCTTCCTTCCTCGCTCAGGCAAGTCGCCTCGTTTGTTGGAATTGGCAGGAGAGGTGGGAGCACACGGCAAATGCCGAGCGAGGCTTTACTTCCAACCACGACTACTGCTTTCCTTTCTCTTCACCCTTCCATTTTGTCAAGGACATACACGTGGAAATAATACGCCGACAGGAGAGTTTGAAGAGCGTAGGTTTGATCAATTCATTAATGAAGAGGAAGCAGGACCTGACCTGGAGCCAACGATCGGTATAGACTGAAGATAGATGAGTCTTTGAGAATGCGTAGGAGGTTCACTGTGTATGGGTTCGGCGAGTCGAATGTGGGTGTCGTATCATGGATGACTGCAGAGTGATTATGCAAGTGACAAGGAGGTTACGGCGGTGAGGCCTGATAAAGCATATAGGCGATGGTATGTTGTTTCCATTATGATTGTTGCCTACATTCTGATTACTTGCCAGGGGGTGGGATAACGACTTGATTCATTTTTCTCGCTGCAAATGTGGGAAATTCACCAGGCGACCTCTGCAGCAGGTAACGAGCTTTTCAGCATCCCAAAGTGTTATTAAACTCGAATCGTGTAGTAACTTTGCCCTCAGCTCCGCTGTGACTATCTCTCAGTTGGGATCATGCTCGTCCAAGGAAAATGTAATACCAAAACTCGATTGATGCGCGGATGGAATGAGGGCTCCAAGGCCAGGCCAGGCTGATGTGGAGTGACTCTATCCGCAGCGAGGAAAGGCAAGGGTGCATTGGAATATAGAAACGGCTTCAACGGATTCACCATGGGTGGTACACTGAAGCCACCCCCAAATCGCGCGACCATCGGCTCCACGCCGGTACCCCATCTTCGGACGCCAACGCCCAATTCACATCCTTTTAGCACGCCTATCGGATCCGGACCTCGAACCCCATACCAGACGCTTTCGCGGAACAGTACTGCTCGTCGTACAACTGTCCCAAGACGGCCCGTTTCTGGTCGCGAGGCCATGAAGCAGCTCATTGACTGTGTTCGCATGAGAAGGTGTAGGAGAGCGGTCGGAAACCACACATCTTGACTTCGATAGGCAGACGCAGTTGATCAGCATCGTTGAAAGAACTCCGTTTCCTTCCTTTGGAGGGTCAACGGAAGATACCTGAAAGAGGACACGGACATGCCGTTTAGTCCGAGCCCCAGTCTGGGCGCCGTTATGTCACCTAATGCTGCAGTAGCTTCTAATTAGCGGTCAAGCGATTTTTCGCAGCGGTCAGGTATGTATTTTTCTTCGGATTCATGCTTGATATTTATCTCATTAATTGCAGCACGCTTTGCCGAAGAATGGATGGGCGTTTTCGTCAATATAATGCAACACGGAATCATCCGCCATGTCGCGATCGCTCGAGGGAAGCAAACCTGCTGCACAGTGCAAGAAGTGCACCACGCAAACGTTGTATCCGTCTTCACCGCTCTTACGAGGCAGAAAGCCTCTAATCGAGCCTGTCTCCATCCTACCTCCCAGATAGCCTCTCCTCCATACTCGTTCCGATCCCTTCCACTGATACGACGCCATGCAGAGCAGTGTTCCTGATAGTTGCCCCGGTTCCAACGCCGGTAGTACATCTCGGAGGCGCGGGGGTGCTTTTTAGGGCCGCTCTAACCTGAAACGAGGTCTCCACCGAGCTCCAAAGATATCCTGTAGCCGTCCACCTACAAAATTTCGCTTCTTTCCGGCTTAGCTTTGGCCTACTCGCAGAGTCGTCGTTCATGCACTTGGAACAGGCAACATACAATCAGATGTCTACTGGGAACCCGAACCACAGCTCAGGGTATCTTACTGTTAACGGAGCAACATCGTTGGTCACCCAGATTCGAAACCTGGTAGTCTGGGTGTTGTGTCTCCTTCAGTTCCTCCGATAGATCACGTCTGGGTATGAAATTCATTCAGATAGATACGGGTTCCGCGAGTATACAGCAGAGCAGGCTTGTGGCGCTATAAATTATGAGGCAGAAACCCCTTCTCACTTGCTGCTTTTGTCTTTTTCTTTTTCCACCACCACCATTGCGTTAATCGAACTCAGACCGGTAGACGTGGTCGCAGCCCCAGTGTACTTTTAGACCGTGTAGGCGTGCAACCTGAGGTCCGGTCAACGTGAGTTTTCTGAGACGAGAGTGTGAAGCACACCTGTAAGTCCTCGTAGTACATCCACGTTCAGTGCCTCCGCGTTGTGTTGGTCGCATTGATTTGCAGTCCATGCATTGTCTGTTTCCGAGCCTGAGGGAATTAATTAGGATTCAAGCGGAGGTATACACTGATGAAGAACGACTTACTTTTGGTAATAAAAACTAGGTTGGTACTGGAAACGATATCATTCGAAAGTTTCACTGCATTGAGTGGGGTTTGAACCTACCGAAGCTGTTAATGCGACCGGAAGACCTACCAAAGATGCGAAGACATACATTATTTACTATACCCTTGTAGTGATCATGAGTGAGCGCAATAGTGGCGCCATAGCACTAGGGAAGTTGGGGTGAGCTTAAAGTCAGTTAAAGCTCAGTCGGAACACAGTGTGTGGTGAGAACGACTGTATATTGAGTATATCGTACCTAAAGTCAAGAGAAGTAAGTTAAAGCTAAGTGATAGTAAGTAAGTGTATAACGGTATAATAGTAGTATGCATACCTCAGTCGGAACACAGCGTGTGGTGAGAACGGCTGAGGGATCGAACGGTAACTACGGGGTATATATACTAGTCGGGTTGAAGTATAGGGGCGATAGGAAAAGAAATGGTCCGTACGGCGGTGTACAATATGGGTAAGAGTCGGGTATCTATGTCCGGGCGCACGTGTCTCCTTCAACAGAGCTCAAGTGCGCCCTTACGACGTACTGGCTTACAGTATTCAGTATATGATCATTTACTAACAATGATGGATAGACATCGGGGAACTGCTGAACCGACGTGTCAACCTCATGCGTAGATCTGTTGTCGTAGGGTATCTCCTCCTGCGATCAGATTCCAGCATTAGTACGGAATGTGAAAAGAAAAGAATAAGGCCAACCCATTTGGTTCTTGGTAAGAGTGCTGGTATCCTCACGATGGTCGGCGTGATACCCAACCCACATAATGCTGGTCGATCACGCACAGAGATCGAGTATCCGCGCAAGAAAATAGTCTGATTTACAGTCGCTCTCGGTATCACGTCGCCCTGGTGACTTCTTTGATGGACACCAGAAGCTGTGTGCATCTCCCGTCCTGCACTACCAAGTATAAACTTCGACATGTTGCTGGACTGATAACATTGGATGGTCCAAGAGCGGCACTTGTCGCATCCAGTGACAAGGTAAAGTGTGCCGTTGCGGATCCCCCTGCCTTGGCCATTGAGGTATTCGTACCAGCTGTGAGCATTGGCAGCTGCATATTCCCCGAGAAGACCTGGATTTTCGGAATCGTAGCCGGTTCGGCACCATCGGGAAGGACAAGGAGAGCGCCGCGTGTGATTGAACGCGTAGATTTGAAACTAAAAACCCATTCAGAAAGGACTCGCAGATGTAAAGCTGAAGAGAAGAATACGTACAATGCCCCGGCCGATCAGTCGATCGGGATGTATCCTGCTTCCGCCCTCAATAGCTCCATCGTACGACCTCCATCCGCTAGTTATGCTCGCCTATCCACTCCACTACATCCAAACACCCAATTCACGCCCGCAAATGCAATTCTTCGCCATTTCTATGCTAGAGAGAATCATGCCTTGCTAGTGATGGCTTCTTCCATGAGTGAGCCTTTCGTGGAGGTTGAGATGCGACAGTGTCACTGTGGACCTGTCGGTGGCACTTGCAGTCGAGAGAAGACTGATGCTGCTTGGGCCAAGGGGCGTTTTGTGTAAGAGTGGAATAGCACGACCTCGACACAGAGACGAGGAAGGTATGTACTTCTGATGGCTATGTTGACTGGGGCACGATTGGAAGCCATCTCGGTGTATACCATCAGACTGGTGTTGAACGGTCAATCGGTTTAGAATAGTACTTGTATATTCACAAATGTGAATCAGTACAAGTACAATTGCAATCTCTACCAGAGCCATCAAAGTTCTCATCGGCATTTATTATAGGTCCCTGACGAGAGCCTGAGGCGTCTTGGTCTGGCGGGTGTATTCTGTCGATTTGGCGTATGCTATCCTAAGAGACACGGCCATAAAGAAGGAATGAAAAAAGAAGGATATATCCTTACCTTGTGCGACAAAAGCGAGATACTGCCCAGCACTCACAGGCGCTCGTGTAATCCCACGTCTTCCAGTTGAGCATTATACCTCTTCAACCCCAAGGTCTTCGAATCCAAGGTGAACGTCTTTTCAAGTAGGCGCGACGTGTTGAAGGGAAATTTGCCGTTACCAGGCGAATACAATCAGAACGTCAAGTAGAAATGCTGTAGACTCTTGACTAGGCAACACGTCTTCGTGGGACTACGAAGGCAAGTCGTAGGGTGTAGGTGAACATCAGGGTTAAGGATAAGGTCCCTAAGGAATGTCGATGAATGTGGCGCGCCGAGATAGTGGAGGAGCTGGTTGAACGTTGAAGAGGGAATGGAATCAGATTTGGTAACTTTCCCATGCTACGCTTCTTATTCCTCTCCTCACAGGTCGGCTTGATTACTCGCATACTGTCGTACCGTTTTCAAGCTTTTACCGTTGCTTGCGAGCCTTCCATCATGGCGTGGATATATTTACGACTTGGATGGTACTATCTCAACTAGCTTGGTGACTAGTTTTCTCGAGTGCGTACATTCGTGCATGCATAACTCGCAGACCTAGCTGATGGATTCGAACAGGGATTTCTGCCCTGTGAAGTTATTGCGGGTCAAGCCAGTACGTGTTCGTGTTTGGGCCATCCTCAACTTATGGTTGCTTTGCAGGATGTCTGCTTCTTTAACATTCCTCGTCGTCGATGCCGAGACTGAGTAAAGGAAGCAGGTTGCCGCTGTACTCTCGACTATGGATACTGACGCTTTTGTCTAGTGCGGCAGTCTTTCTTCTCTTTCTCACTGTCGTATTCATTTCTGTTCAGATACATGTGCTGTGTCATTCCGTATTAATACTACCTCAGGACGTGGACGCCTCGAATCGACACGGGAAATTTTACTGGCTACCAGATCCTACGACAACAGAAGATCCTCTCTTCAGTCCTCCCCGAGACATCGCCAAAGTGCTCTAAACCTAGGAGGGTACTAAAGTCCATGCAATCCCGGTGGCGAGAGGTTATCCGAAGTGCTATCAGTGTCGGCCGGCACTCCGCGTAGGATATTCCTTCAACAAGGAGCACATGTGTCTATCGAGGCTAGGTTCGGCCGCGAGGCAAGGAGGGTCATGCGTCGCGAATCAACGTAACCGTGATACCCTCAGCACTGGGTCAAAGGGACTCTTGACTACGCATTCCAACTTCAGAAAGGAGTGGCAGATCGTATGGGCAGGTAAAATTTAATGTTAGCGTGCCGATACGGGAATGTCAGGCTATATTTTCATGGAGGAGAGATGGTACAGAACTTGATGAAGATTTCCGGGTCTCGAGGCGAGCCAGCAATAGGAAGACAAGTGCCGGGGAATAAGATTTGGAAAGGACATTGAAGATTCCCACGCCACCTTTCTTCACCTTCATCCCGGCGCCATTCTCAAAGCTTTATTGTCATCATCGGCGACGGTGCTTGTATCAAGTCCACTACGTTTGAAGATTGACTGTATCGCGTCATTGCACCACAATGTCTGATGTCAGCGAAGGAGGCTCTACTTGGGAGTCGGGTGATGATGTGGAGGTCTGGCGCGTTGCGGCTTTCTTTTTCTTTCCTTCTTTGCTCGTGGATGTCGATAGGATCACGGTTCTGCCACTTGTGCACTGAAGCTGAAGGTCCGAAATTGGTCATAACACGAGTTTTAGCTTACCAGGCTTGTCTTGCACTTAACCATCGGCTACATTCCCCGAGGACTCGGGTGGTGTGTTGCCAACGTGAATCGTCATTCAGAGGTCAGCGGGACCCCCAAGATAATCACTTCTCTCGTATTTCCTTCCTGCAAGGGAATGATTCGATCTCGGGTGTTTTGAAGGGATAATGAATGCTAATCCAGCCGAGGATGTTATGGAGTCAAAAGGTGCTGTAAAGCGGTGTACGGTGCATATCTTATCGTTCTGACTTTCATGTCAAGACCTAACATGTCTTTCCGTCAGGCTTAGTAAGATTGCACCGGATGTCAATAAGAATATCAATGTATTGAGCCATTGCCGTCTTGGCTAACCAAGACCTTTCGCTACAATATCGTTTACGCACATGGTCGTTCATCAATCCGCTCAAGTAGCCGTACAGATCGGTACTCGATGGGCACAGATCCTCGTTTCAACATGCACTCTTTTCTGGGCGTCGATGATATACCCGGTTACGACGAAGCATAGTGCTTCATATCCACGACGACCTCCTCCAAACCGCTGCAGTGAAGGGAAGGTCCTTTCACGATGACGGGTAACCACAGTACACAATCTAGTCACTATGAATTTACGTCGTCCCTAACTGTGAGCCATCGTTGAAGGGTCAGGCACTGTCTCTGGCTTCATACACATCGTTCCGCTCCCAAATTCAGCCTGCGAATCTTGGTGTGCACTTTCAGACCAGACACCGTAGCAAACGACGCGTGTCATGCCATTGTGAAGGTCTGGAAAGTACTCGGGTAGGTAGAGGCCAAATGCGGCGTTGTCGGTGAAGCAATGGATGTGGACCTGCTGTCACGCATATAGTCAGCCATTGTCGACATCGACAGACAGAAAGGACGTGCCCTGTGATCCTCGTACATGATTTCCTTTATGATTATCACTGCAACCCTTCTGCTTCATCGTATATGCATCGACAGCCATGCGTAGCTGCTAGCAAAAGCAGGTGATGCTGTTCCAGTCTGATCTCACTCAGGACGACACACGATAGATGCGACAACGCCATGGGGATGATGTCGCATCGTGGTATTCCAAACGGATACAGAGTTGTTCGTAGTGGCCAACAGTCTAGGGCACAGGGCATCAGTGCACAGTCAGTTACTATTATCTATCTACAATAACAGATCTTGTAACTGAATACAGGTCTCGTAGAGGCTCCATAAAAAGTTGGCCTCCCGGTCTAGACCACGTTCTTGCATGTGCTTGACAAAGTTGGCACGACGGCCTTCACTGACATTTAGCGAGTGTCTGACCCAATCCTCGGGGAGGTTGTGAAGGGTGATGTATTGTAGGACCAGATTAGGTATTCGTATCATGTCCGAGTCCTTTGGATCATTTCTCCCTGCCAAGAAGTAAGCAATTTTTTTCGCAGCCGCCAGAAGCAATGTTGTCTTTGCATACCTGACGTCGAACTTTGGCCTGCCTTTGGGAAAGCCCTTGGTATGCCAACAGGGGACTTCGAAGGTGTTGAAGTTGGCGAAACAGGTGTCAGCGAATAAGTCCTTGAAAGAGCAAGAGCCGATAGCATCTTGCTTACTATGATCAATGTCAGTGATTAAGCTGGTTTCCACATAATTCAGAGACCAGTACTCACAGTAGTCTTCGTTTGTCTCCTCTTGGTTGCTCTTCGACTTGCTAGGAGTCGACGGCGGACTTTGGGGTGTGCCCGACGGTGCAGCAACTAATGGACCGCGTGAGGGCCTCGGGGAGGGTGCCGTAGTTGACCGATATACCAGGGTCCCATTGGTGACAATGTCTGCTCTGGTTAAGTGACAGACAAATGCATCGTGAAATGAGGAGAACTTGTATGCAGTACGGTAACCTAAGCTATTTTGGTTTAATGTCTTAATGACATGGCGCCTACAAGGTCACCAATCATTATAAAGATCTTGATAGGGAAGAACCAGGTACTCACTCATCGTAATACAGAGCGCAGCGACGCCCATGAATGACAGACCACACAGAAGCACCAGGCTGATCGAACATGGCGCATACATCTTTCCATGAATCATACTGGGATAAGCGATTCAGAAAATCGCTAATCGATTCCTGGTGCCAGAGAGAAATAAAAGGATTGAGGATTTTGTTTATCTCTTCAGCATCCTCTCTGCTTCTACATGCAATGATTACAGGCCAAGTGATGCCCGAACGACCACAAGGGATCCACGGACTAGTGAAGTTCGGTCAGAACTTCGCACCACTAAAGAGTGACAAAATGTGTAGAACATACATCTCTGCATATACTCCGGGTTCTTTAACCTCGCTGCCAGAAGGCCCAACAACAGCGGCACCCCAGGGTGGGTCGATATGATTCGCAATGGGTGAGGGAAACATAGCACTGTCGCCGGCAAGATGGAGGAGTTTGGTGCGGATGAAAGTACAGAGCCTTTCCTATAAATATATCTGAGAATTCTGAGCCACTCTCAGTCCGAAGAATATCGAACCTGAACAAGAGCAGATGGCTGCATGTCATACCCATTGTTTGGCTCCGTACTATTCCTCAACAGTCCTGACCCCGAGTCATGTCAGTCTGGCAAAGGAATTCTGATGGGAATGGGTTGCGAAGCTGAAAATGGTTCCTTAGTGGACATGTCCCTGTCTGTTGGAAACCAGATTTTGGTGAAGGGGATTCAGTTTCTGATAGGGATCTGCACCGTAACCGTATGAAGCAGTGGGCCATTGCAGGGCGTGGCAGATCCGAGTCCTGAAGATGGGGTGGGCGGCACAAGGTGCATTGAATGGTACAACAGAATAAGCGATACTGAACTTGCACTGTCAACCGTGACAAGGTGAAGACGGAGTATAAATTAAAAGAAAAGGAGCAGGGTGGAGTCCCCTGCTCTTCTGACAGGCTCACAGTTACCGGATGTCACAGTGGTACGTTTGAAAATTCAAGTTGGTTGAATAATGGTCTAGTGATACACGAGACAAGGCTACTGATCTTGAGAACAGCACCTCAAGCCTGGGCAACGTGGTGATGTCCAAGGGTATGACAACGAATACTTCACGACAGTAAGGGTGGGAAGTTGAATGGCCTTGGCAATGATGAACCGAACCGCAATGTGCAATGGAGAAGGCTAGAGACAATATCTGTGATTCACATCAGTCAGTAGACTGGACTGAGTGAGATGCCACGTACTCCCCAAAAGGTCCAGCCAACATACTCCATTCACTGCTGTTGAAATACCAAATGCGCCGTGCTTCCGATGGCCACCCCTCCTTTCCGTAGTATATTTTCTAAATTTAGCATTAGTATATAAAGTAGGATACCTTGTAATCGAGCCCCTCGCGCGTTTGCGAGGGTTCCCTGCTAATCCCGGAGTCCCACTTATCTGAGCTGAACAGCGTACTCCAACACAAACATGCAGCATAACCCTTCGAGTTCTTGCTCTACTCGCTCGCTGCCGCCACCTGCTGCTTTACTGATAGCCCAACGTCGAGACTGTTGCGGCCCCTGAGACCTACGAGACCATCAGCCTAGCTACAAGAATGCTAAGGCTTACCATTGACCCCCCTCATTTCACAAGACTCATTCCATCCATCCCCCTTCGCCATGTCTTCTGACGACTCTTCCATTCGCTTTCCTAAGCTCAATGACTCAAACTATGCGACCTGGAGCATCATGATGGAAGCTGAGCTCATTCGGAAGGGCTTGTGGACTGGCATTATCGAGATCCTAGTTGATGGAGATGGGAAGACTGCTGATGAGGTTGAGAAAGAGTACCTGACGAAGAAGACCAAGCGGGCAGCCTCGAAGATGGCTGAAGCTCGTGCAGAGATGATTTTGCGAGTTGACAGTGGTCAGCTGCCACACATGATTGCGAGAGACCCGATGGAGGTTTGGGAGATGCTGAGGAGTGTCCACCAAGCCAGAGGATTTGCGACTTCGCTGGCATTATGCAGGAAGTTCTTGATGACGAAGAAACGGAGCAATCAGTCGATTCAGTCTTGGGTTGGAGAGATTCGTGGGCAGGCGTTCGCCATGCAGATGTCGGGGATTGAAGTGAGTGATCAGGATGTGATCTTGGCACTTACTCTGGGCCTTCCTTCCTCTTATGACACCGTCATCATTCATTTCGATGCCACTCCCCCCGACCAGCTCACTATCGACCATGTTATCACCTGACTGCTGAACAATGAGACTTGCCAGTCTATGAACCACCACCGTTCCACCCAGAATGCCACAGCCACTGATGAGGCCCTTTCTGTTACTCAACGTCATTCCCGCCCTGATGCATCTGAGATCATTTGCTTTTTCTGTGACCAGAAGGGTCATTACAAGGATGCTTGTCCTGAGAAGAAGCTGTGGGAATCCCACAAGCAGGAGGTTGCCAGAATGGTTGAAGGCGCTGATTCAGATGAAGAAAGTTTGCTGCTTGAAGAAGACTGATTTTTCGTGTGCCCTTTTTTGATTTATTTTGATATCACCTGAGTTTTCTGTGCTTCCCTTATATCCCTTTTAGACTGCTTAGCTTATGGGGGTGCCGTTCTTTCCACTGTTGCATGCCGATTTGCATTGTTACTCACTCTATTGAAATATAGAGACACTGGGCCAATGATTTGTATGTCAGTTCATTTATTGACCGTTCCCTCAAGACCTTGAGCAATGCATGAGTGAAAAGTCCCTCCCCTCTCAATTTGTAGGCAAACCGCCCGAAACGATTGTAAGTTGTCAAGAGAATATGCAAGTCCAAATGTGAGGATTCGGCTGTTGGCATATCAGCAGGTTTTTGTTGATCACTTGAACAGTTAATATGAGAACAATCCAGTATTAATGTCTGAAAGAGAGGTTTACCCCATGCCATACACGATAAAAAGCATGCAACATACAATGTTATTGCCTTTCACGGATGACAATTCCAGAAGAAGTTGGTTGATAGTCCTGTCTGGGATACCATTGATGACATTGCCGTTTTTATCTAGGATGCCAATATCGGTGGGACAAAGCATCCCAATTTGATTGTAAGGAGTTTCCCAATCTATCCATTCGACTGGCTTGATTGTTGTAGCCCCGTACCCCGCAAAATATATAATGATTGCTGTCGTATCTGGTTGTATATTTGAATTGTACTTCATCTTTGTCAACTCGTCGATGATAGCTGACCTTGTCACCTGTCCATCACGAAAGCTGATGATATTTGCTTTCGGAGTTTGCAGGTCCTCGAGGAGATATGCTTCGAATCTATTGGCGTCACTGGAGACACCATTTAGATTCTCGTATTCCAGGGATTCGTATTTGTCTACTCCAATAATCAGAGCGAAGATGTTGTATTTGGGACTACGCATTGAGCGGTTTCAATCAGCTTTAAACATTATGGTTTGAAATCCTAAGCCCTTACCGAGCCAAAGAGCTGAGCGTGCCTTCTTTTGCTACCCATGCGCCATTTGCTCCCAAGCCTAGAAAAGATGGTTACGACTCGAGCACGATTCTAATGGAAGACACTTCACTTCTGTTAATGAAGATCAGGTCATTTTCGATGGCATAGTTCGCAAGCTTCACGCCATCAAGTGGCTTGTGAACCTAGAGAGACTGTTAATGGGGCCAAAAGATCTGTCAAAAGAACGTCGACATACATCATCATTTATCGTCCCCGTCCACGGGTACCTACTAGAGGCGGCGAGTGCCACCCTAGTGATCAGAGATACAGCAACTAAAGCAAATGTTAATTTTCTCACGAATACACAAATCTCAAGTACTTATCGAAAAGTTAGCAATGTGAATTATGTTCAGCATCGAGCGGAAAAGCGAAAGAAAGCAAAGAACATTTGGTCACCACGAGGTTACCAAGCAATAAACTGGCATTGACGTCATGGCGAATTATCGGACTATCACCATCATGCACCGCCACTGAGGTCCTCAGGTTAGCATAGACCGAATCTTGTATACACAGGACTCGGAACCGCATAGGAATTCTTGATCCAGGAAAAAATACAGATACTAACCTTATTTATCTATCTAGCGCGATTTTGGTCTGAAAAAAGCCTGGAGCCATGCGGCATTGCCAAGAACTTTACGGTTGACGGGTACGGTTATGACTCAGACCCGTACCATCGACGGTTTCAGCCCATATGGTGACTGTTGACAGTACAGGTCAGCCCATACATTTGATGGTCGTATCCATATACAACTGTTTAAGGAAATTCTTTCAGTGCCACTCCACTTTTCCCTTCGGGCAGAACTTCAGGTGAGGCAGGAGTCAAAGATATACTAAGATATAGCTGATTTCTGGTTGATTTGTTCTCTAGAAATAAATAAAAAAGGTACCACCGGTTACTCAGTAGTTGCTTTGAAGTTGATCGAGATCTAAAATCCTAGATCTCGGAGATTGACGCATCTCTAGTAGCTAGTTTGTTCAACATGTTTGCGCTATGATACAGCATTCTGAATGCAAAAACATCTACGTGTATCATTTTACCGTTATAAACGCACTACCTTGAACTGAATAATGGACTAGAATGTGCAAATTTATTTAGCCACATGACACAAGGTAGCTGATGTTGGATCACTGTTGAATCTTTGCAGGTTCAACTTCACGACATCCTGATAAAAATTCTATACAATAGTCTGATTATAATCACCAGATAGAACGTAACTCAGTAAATTGACAGAACCTAGCCTGCAGCACTAGAACCGGAAGGAAGGAACCGAACCCACTTGTTCTGCGGATACTCATGTCAATCGTCAACATAAACCCTGTTTCATGTTTAAGGCACCTCTGGCAGGGAGATTTGAAATACCGCATGTGGGGCGATGTGGGGCCCGTCTCACCATGATGTTCAGGCCCCGTATCGGGCCGTGAAATCTTGCCTGGTGTCAGGCACTGAGGACTTTCGCCTTTGTTTCCAACTTGACGATCCCTCGACATTCAGGACAATTCTTGTAGGACGTTCACTTTTTTGTTTGTGCAATGCAAAATATATCGCTTCTTTTTACTCCATCGTGGCGACGCATGTCTACTATGATCTAAACCTCAACTTCACCTCAGTCAAGCGCAAACGCGACCACAAGGACCTCCAAACGCGTCGGTGATGCCGCATACGACCATGCTAGGCTCTCTCTGCTCAGACAGGTCAAGGACGCTGAGGAGCGGGCACGGAAAAGGGCTGAGAGTTCGAGGATGACTTGATGGACGGATGACAGGACGAAGGTGGTTCAGGGACTGAGGCGAACCTTGAGCACTCCCCAGGTTATGACACGTTCCCTGGTTTCGATGATGGCTTGGATGGCCCACCAAACCTCGCTGCACGCAGCCCTATATGTACACCCAAACTTATATCACGAGTGGAGGAACCTGCTTCTGCATCTTATCGAGCCATTGGCGATGTTCCAGAAGAACTCTAGGTTGGACGTAGAGTTACCGCCTTGCCCTGCGAAACCTTAGCTTGCAACGGGATTCATGAGCAATGTAACTGAACCTCTACTAGTCTCCGCTGGAGCATTCAAGAACGTCGAATACTTCTTTCTGCTCAGCATTGCAAGACTTTTATGTCAGCAGGGGCTTCTGGATGTGCAACGTGAGGGTAGGCTGACTTCCGACTGCGGTCAAGTCTATAAAATGAAAACTGACTTTGTCACCTTCTTTAGGGTGTACCAATCCACGAGCCGTTCCGTCGTGGGTTTGGCTATGCAACTAAGTGGTACGGATGTGTGAAGATGGCCTTAGAAGAGAAGATTGACGCTATACTCTCAAAATCCCGTGCCAAGATTCCCGACACTGTCACGTATCGTTCTCCGGAGACGTTTTTTTTTTGTAGATACAAGAATACAGTTGCGTTCTGAATACCCATCGTGCCCCATTGAGGAGAATGAGAAGGAGTCCGTAAACCTCCCTGCCCTGCCCAAACCTGCGACTGGCGACTCGGAACTAAACCCCCCTTCCCGTCTTGCCCAAACCTGTCACTAGGGGGTTATGCGATCGGAACGAAACTTCCCTTGCAGACAGCTTCACCACGATGGGACATTCATGCCCCAGGGTCGAGAGCGGACAGAAGATCGACGTCGGCTGGAGAAAACTCCTGAATGGAAATGCGAGGATGGTCATCACTGAGGACGCATCCTATGCCCACCAAAATTCAGCAGCAGAATGGGATGCGAAGACAATCCAGCTCAATGGGTACATGGCACAGATGTGTGTGGCGGAGCCATCCTTGAGCGTGAACTTATTTTCCCCCAGAAAATCTGATTTAGCCGGAAATAATGTGGCAGCGACGCGCAAAAGGCTGTAGTGAATTGGCGTATACTTAGTAGGATCCGTCCACTTTGAACCACTTCGCTTTCTTAATGATATTCACTTAGAATTGGTGTGCTTGTAGCGTCGCCTATCAAGATCGATTGGCTAGGACCCCCACGCTGAACTGTGAAAGCATCTTCATGGGATGATGGTGTAACGGGCAAGGTGACTCCGAGGCTCAAGTAAGTATTATTGCTGGTTCGCAGCAGTCTTTTCACCAGCCGATCCAAGGGTTGCGTTCAATTCATGCTGTGTCCATCCAGCTCTGATTCTTGAGGCACTCATTTCATTAGCATTTCTCGAGCTCACGTCTCCTTCGTGGGTTCAGTCGATGTCCTAACGTGCCGTGGCGTACATGATGTAAGTCTTATATTTCTGAGAACAAACGGTTGCTCTAACATTCATCTAAAGACTGGCTGTTAGGAAGCAAGTGTTCATCGACAGGTTTCAAGGTCTGCCAATATCATTAGGGAGGTGGAATATAAGAAAAGGGGGATAATATTCTCCGAGTCATGTTATTCCAATTGAGCAGCATATGTATTCTATTTGAGAAAAATTATTTCGTGGCATCTGAGGTTATAGCCCATCCTATTTGTTAAGTGTGGTTACAAGCAACGGGATTTGCGCTCCTTGTTCTGCCTTTCCTGGAACGATGGGGATCAAACCCACACCGATAGGACCATGCTGCAACTTGGAAACTCCCTTCGGCATACTGAATTCGAAATTACTCAAGAGCTCTGTGATCAACGATTGCAGTTCCATAAAACTATGAAACAATCAGAGCGAAGAAAGCATGAAGAGTGAATGTGTACGTACACAAATTTCCACCTGCAGATATGAGTAGTCATAGATCAGATGTGGATGATTACCCGCAGCGCTCAATGTACATACCCAATGCATCCACAAATACCAGCACCTATAGCAGCAAAATTTATCAACAAAATTTATCGACAAGGAAATCTGAACGCTTACTGAAGGTCAGCCTGTCAAGCGATTGCCGTGTCATCAGCTTGCGATATGAACGAAGTGAACAAAACCGTACATATTCGCATAAACTCCAATAGATGTTTGCTTAACATCTCTCCCATCAAGAAATCGACTGGGATTCCACTCATTGGCGTCATCTCCACATACTGATGGAAGCCTAGTACCAGTGCCCATCAGTGATTTGTCGCAGAATAAAAACAGGCTACAAACCTATTGTAAGTATATATGGAAGCCGAGATGACTTGTCCCTTGTGAATGGGGATCCGCGAGCATACTTAGCCATCCAACGTGGTAATAGGCTCCGAGAGGGGCAGAACATCATGCTGAGACGATTGACGATACAAGGTATGCCCCAAAGGATGAAGACGGAGGGCTTCCTAAAGTTGAAGCCCATGTATCAACACCTGCCAGGAACTCCCGTGATATCCGACCCACTTTAATACAAGCATTCAGCCAGATCATCGAATCGTAGTCGTTTGAGGTGAGCGCTCCTGAGGCCTTTGATTTGGTTTGGGAAATCTCTTCGCGTATCCTAGCTTGATCCTCAGGATGGAGACTTAGCTCATAGAGAAGCCAGCCCGTACTGCCTGCGATTGTGTCATGGCCAGCGAACACGAAACTCCTGATGATTTCAGTCAGCAAGTGGGAGTCGACAAGGAGCTTGAAGCAGCTTACGCCAGCTGGGAATCGATTTCTATGTTGCTCATCTTCTTCTTTGCATCGTTATTGAGCTGGGATATCGCTGGGCCAAGATGAGAGATACGTCTAGTATAGAATGCATCTTACGTACCGAGAAGACTAACGACATCCTTCTCAGCTGGATTAACATCGTTCGCCATCTCTTTCAGTTGTTTCTCGTAGATGGGCCGTGATACTCTCTTCACAACATTTCTAAAGTAATTCAGCCGTGTCGTAATTCTGTTGGGTAGCCACTCGAGCGGTACAACCAGCCGCTCGGGAAGTAAGCGCCAGAGCGAAGAACACAGAAGCTCCAGTGATGTTGGCGACATCATGCAGTCACCACTGTTCAAGGATGAGTACGCAATACACTGTACATGAAATGAATTATGTATACAAAAGATTATTAGTCGCTGCCATAAGCTCGGTTTGTCCACTGCTGAGTGAGTTGAACTCGTATCGGAAGGACGCTGGCAAGTTGACTGTGAACCTGCTTTGACAATCATGAATGGAAGATGAAACGTACTGATGCCTATGATATCCAGTGCAGCCTTGCCTGTCCATTCAAGGACATTTATTACTCCGGCATCCTTAACTTGCTGGCTGATCTGCTCTGTAAGCTAAGGTAACAGAATGAGCCATTGTCATGGAAGCCTATGTCCCTCCCGCACCTTCGTAGCAGATGCCTAGAAAACAGTCAGGAAGAGTCGGAGTTGCTGTGTTACAAAAGCAGGATTGAGGATTTTCCGCTGGCGTTGGTGGATTTCGCCTACAACTCCAATTAAACGGTGAATGTTGGACACACAGGACACAGTGGCTTACCATCCACAACAAATAATCCTGGTCCCGCGATGGCTGCATTAATACGATTCATATCTCTTGTTTTTGGGAATCGGTATCCAGACGAATGAAATATGTATTGCAACGCTTTAGGGTCAGCAACGGACAAAACATCGTGCTGTGTTGGATGTCAGAGCTATTAATTAAGAGATAGCCAAATGGTACTGACCCTGAAACATCCCTTTGTGAGGTATACAGCGCCGTATTGCTGATACCATTCCATCTCCATGTCTCCCACGTGCTGACAGTTACGGAGGAGGTATTCATGGCCTGATAAATTCAGAATACAGACTAGACGACGGAGCCGGGGCGACAAACCTAAGAGAGATGAAGGACTCGGCGGTCCAGGGATCCTTCGGACCATAGATTTACGGCCCTTGGAACGCAAAAGTGTGAAGGCAAGAAGAAATGCGGCTGTAGGGAAGACGAAGTAGTAGGTGATGGATTGCACATCGTACGGCTCGAAGAAAATGCTCTGAAGAGAATACCATTAAGAGCGACTATTTATCAGTAGCCATAACTGAGCACGTCGTAAGGTAGTTCTCGAATTTGGTAGAGTGTCAGTGCATGTGCCAAGGACTTCAGCAAAACGGCCCCATAGAGTCAGAGCAGCTGCGTCAAGAGAACCCGAAGAAGCTGACTATGTCAAGGGATTTGACTGAGATGCAGTTTCACACCGGCCTGCAACAAAAGCCTGCGTAAGAAGAGCGTACCACGAAGGCGAGCATCGCATGTAAGGTGTAAGGGCAATTATTTTTTCAATCGCCCCTTCGAGAAGGAAAAAACCTTGCTCAAGGTTGTTCTCCCAAGAAATATTTTTATTAAGTCCATGAAAAAATATCCACCAGATTTTCTTGCTGGGTGGATTAGAAGCATGCAAAAATTCTGATCAACCGAGCTATGACAATGATCAGTTTGTTGTACATAATAACGCAGAGCCCGTTGACAAAACCTGCTGACCGGGACCATGGCAAGTATGAAGTGCGAGAAGATTTTGCTCGTGTGAGGCCGCTTCTATCGAGATCTTCGATATTGACCGGGCATAATCTTGCATAAGTATGGGTGACAACTGATAATGCCGTCGGTCATAGGACTTGAGGGGCTGGCCACGATAAGATGGGATGAAAACCGAATGAGTACATGCCTTTCCATAGAATGGCATCCTGGACCATTCCAAATCCAGTAGCGGCAGTTGCTGGGTCCCCGATTCTTTCCCTTGGTTCAAGCTGCTCAATAAAGTGGTAGTGCAAAAAGCTTGCTCGGCGGCTGCGCTGCCAGCTCGCATTTTGCACAGTCTAAATCTAATCACCTGAGTGCGCTCCGTTCGATGACCTATACTAAGATTGCAAAGAACAATAAAATTTCCGGCATTAAAATCGAACTCATTGATGAATTGTCATTTCACACTAGAGGCCCCAAGGAAGGTGAACGTAACTCAGTCTGCCATCTAGTATGCAAGAGATCACAAGTTGGTGGGCATCTGAACAGCATCTTATAATTACATGCCCTATGCACCTGGCACCATCTCAAGAAAGAAAATATTATCTCTAATACTGCGCACCTCATGCCATCACAAGGTCGATTAGTCCACAATGAACACATCACAACGTTCATCAAACTGTTACATGACAGTAAAAATCTGACCATGAATGGGTACAGTGCACTTCCCGAAAACCAGACACAACAATCAGCACACATTACTTGCTGTAGCAAAATGTTCTGATTTGCAGGTTCACATCAACACTGAATTCTCTCGCTATATCAAATCTACATGATGTAACAGGAAAATCCATTGAAGATAAGCAGATGCATAATACCACAATGCATTACCAGAGTGATAGCACTGAAGCAGATTTTTATTAACCCGCTGAGTGGGGCTGTAGAACAGACAGTAGTTGAGGGCATCTGCAGTCACAGAGCAGAAAAAGGACAGTGAAGGCAGGAATCACTTGCAATGTGCAAGCAAAAAAGGTGATAGTAGGTGAGAGGAAATGAAGAGGAAATTGAGGTCGACAGTTTTCTGACCAGCCCGCAAACCAATAGGAATTTGGAAAGAAAGACTTCTCAGCCACAGCGGCAACCGCTTGGCAAATAAGCTGTTGCATGCTGGATGATCGCCTATCACCAAAAATTACTAAGCCGACCCTGAGTATAGCCTCTGTCCAGACAGTTTGGCACTGCTCAAGACAGTTATGCCCCGATAATAACCCTCTATCGTTTCCTCATTCTTCGGAAAGAATCGGGAATTGGAATAGGCCTTCTTTTACGAATCCAAATTAGGGCTTCAGACTTGTCGGACTTGTGACATTCGCTCTGATTGTACTCCGATCCGATCAAAATTGCCTTCAGACAAGGTTTTCCGAAAGCGCTGTAACATCATCCGACGGTGGCCAATAACAGGCCTCCACTACCTTCAGCTTCCTTGTGACGTCTCGAACCTTCAGCTGCTACATGTCTCTAATACTGAATGGATCAAATGCTTGTGTCTTGTGTCTGATGCTGCCTACCTATTTAGGACTTCAAGTCTACTTTATGAAGGTTAAGGCCTCTTAAACGATGGTGCATTACAAGTTTCCTCACATCCATATTACTAGATTGTAACGCACTAACTTTGGATTGTACAACGGTTGCCTCTTAACTGTCACTCGCGTTCGGTGATTCAGTTGTGAAGAGGGCATTGCAATCGCTAAGTAAGGTACGATAGTCCTTAAGCACGAAACAGGGAGTTTCTGCATGAAAAGTTAGGAGTGTATAACTTTAGCCGAAGCTGGGGTGTAAGACCACAGCAAGGCTCGTTTAAATACATTGTGGTATTTACTAGTATGTACCGCTCCTGTGTCTCGGTGCGTGCTGTCCCAATGCAGCGCTGTCTTCTATGTCCTCTGTATCATATGGTGCTTGGTATAGGAGAAGTCCTCCTGTGAGTGAGAAGACTAGCGTCCATAGGGCGCGGTCTTCTGAGGAGCGTACGTGGCGGCTTATCCATCCTAGGGTGTGATCACAGACGACCTAAAGAAGCGTGACTGGGTGAAGAAGGATCTGGCCCATAGAGTGTGATCGGTCTATGGGCCATCAAACGGATCATGCGTGCGAGCGGTAGGCGATGCGTGTGATTGATCGGGTCATGAATGAAGCAGGTCAGGTACGAGGATTGATGACGAGAGTCGAATGACGAGTTGATGAGATAAGATAAGATAAGCAAAAAATAGGGGTGATTCATGACATTACCCCCCGACTAAGACTCGGTCGTCCCGACTGAGTCAGTGTCAAACTCATCTTCTGATTCGATGTTGGATAGAGATAATGATGATTGTTGGGATGTGATTGTGCAAGCTGGACCCAGGGAATCTGGGAAGAAGGTTGAGTTTTCGGTTGCTGACGTTGCGATGGATTCGTTGTCATCGCTTTCTTCCTTGTATACCACTGCCAAGTGTTGCTCATATTCGAGCACTAGTTCTTCCGCATTTGCTAGTTGGCTGCATGGTACCCAGGTGGCTTCTTTGATCGGGTATCCCTTCCATTTGACAAGGTATTCGGTGATGTGTTTTCTGCGTTTTCCTTGTCGTATGGCTATCTCCCTGTCCTGTAGGAGTTCTTCTATCTCATATTCTTCTTGTCCTTCGATCAATTCAGGAGGAGGAGGTCCCGGTAGTTCTTGGTTCGGGAACTCCAGTGGAAAGTATGGAGTTAGGTAGACTTCGTTAAACCGGTTATGGATCTTCCATCCGACCGGTAGTCGAAGCTGGTATGCTGATTGGCCTTTCTTGGTTATTATTTCGAAGGGTCCAACTCGTTTGTTATCCAGCTTCTTTGCTGGTTGTGGTAGGTGTAAGTTGGTGGTGTCTAACCAAACTTTATCTCCTGGTTGGTAGTCTCGGGGTGATTGTTGGTGTCGATCATATGCTCGTTTCATTGTTTCTGCTGCTTTTGTCAAATCGAGCTTTGCTTGTTCGTGGGTTTGGTGGAGTGTTTCCACCATTGTGGCTACCGAAGGTGTGGTTGTAGCCTTGAGTGCGACGGGTCGTATTTGCCCATCTTGTCCAAATAAAACTTTATACGGGGAGTATCCCGTCGCGCTATGTTTTTGGTTGTTGAGGGCGTAGGCTGCTATGAGTAGCCAGTCACTCCAATCATTTTGTTTGAAGTTAACGAAGTTACGCAGGTACTTTTCAAGCTCCTGGTTAACTCGTTCGGTTTGCCCATCTGTCTGAGGGTGGTATGCGGTGGAAGGATTGCCTTGGATGTTTAGTAAGGTATATAGTTCCCTCGTGTATTTGGACACAAATTGTGGGCCTCAGTCTGAGATTATTTTGGAGGGGGTAACCCCGAATCGACAAATAATTTCATCTCGGAGGATTTTAGCCCATCCGGTAGAGGCGATTTCCTTCGTGCATGGTACAAAGATATTGTATTTGGAGAATCGGTCGACGATTACTAGGACTGCATTGTAGCCTTTGGATTCAGGTAGTCCAGTGATTAGGTCGACCGATATATGTTCCCATGGTCACGTGGGTATTGCATTAGGGTGAAGGGGAGCGGCGCGTTTGCGATGGTCAGGTTTAGTTCTTTGGCAGGCTTCGCACCCCTTCACGTACTTTTCTATGTCTTTTTGCATTTTAGGCCACCAGTAGTCGCGAAGTACCAATTCTTGGGTTTTTGCGATCCCTGGGTGCCCTGCTGTTATATGGTCGTGAGCGTAGGAAATTATTTCCCCTCGTAGTGGGACGTCTTTTGGGATATAAATTCTCCCATCATAGAACAGAAGGTTTCCCCTCTGTTGAACTCCTTTTTCATGGCTGAGAGAGTCAGAGATTCCTTTATCCCACAGGTGAACTTTGTTGGTGGCCTTGGCTATTTTTTGGTGGATGGCCTCTTCTGTGGGCATTATTAAGGCCCTAAAGAGTTCAGGCTTAAGGATAACGATGTCATCGTTATCCTTTTTGCCTTGATCGTGGTCAGCCCTTTGGCTGAGTAAATCTGCCTTTTTATTTGCAGTACCTGGTTTGTGGTGAAGGGTGAAATCATATTCTGTGAGCTCGGTAACCCATCGAGCTTGTCGACGATTTAACTTCTGGGGTTTTCGGAAATATTGGAGATTGGAGTGGTCTGTCCAAATCTTGAACTTTTGTACGGCGCCCATGAGATAGTGGCGCCAGTCTTCCAGGGCAATCATGATTGCTAGTAACTCCTTATCGTAAATTTCGTAGTTCCGTTCGGTGGTGGAAAGTGATTTGGAGAGGAATGCGACAGGCCTCCATTTTCCATCGGTCTGTTCCTGGGATAGTACAGCACCAACGGCGCCTTCGCTGGCGTCTGCCTCTACTCGGAATTTTCCTTCGTTACTGGGAATGGCGAGAACGACGTTTTCTAAAAATTGTCGTTTAATGGTTTCGAAGGCATCTTGTTGCGCCTTTCCCCATGTCCATGCTTCCTTCCCAGTAAGTCAGGTTAGGGGTTTGACGTGGTGACTATAGTGCCAAATGAATCGGCGGTAAAAATTGGCGAATCCTAAAAAGGATTGTAATTCCTGTTTCTTAGTTGGTGTCAGCCAGTCCAGGATTCCTGCAATCTTGACTGGGTCCATTTTTATGGATCCTCCACCGATGATTACCCCTAGGTATTCGGTTTCCTCTACTTCGAACTCGCATTTTTCAGCTTTTAAGAAGAGTTTGTTGGTTCGAAGTATTTGTAGGACCTTCTGAACTACGGTTCGGTGCTCTGCTTTGGTTTTGGTGGCAATGAGTATATCGTCCAGGTAGACACTGACCACTCCCTGAGCTATCAGGTCTTTGAAAAGGTCATTCATCATCCATTGGAAGGTTGCGGGAGAGTTTGTAAGTCCAAAAAACATGACAAGGGGCTCATATAGGCCTCGATTGGTACGGAAGGCCGCCTTCCATTCGTCCCCTTTTTTGATACGAACATTGTTGTATCCCCACCTCACATCTAGTTTTGTATAGTACTTGGCACCCCGTAACCTGTCCATTAGTTCGGATATGAGTGGGAGTGGATATCGATTCTTAATGGTCATTTCATTAAGTTTGCGATAGTCTTGGACAGGTCGCAGTTTTCCATCTTTCTTTTTGACAAAGAAGAAAGGCGAGGCCATGGGGGATTTGGATGGTCGAATTCTTCCTGTGGACAGGTTTTCGTCTAGGAAGTGGTCGAGTTCGTCTTGTTCTTGGGGATTCAAGGGGTATACCTTGCAATCCAGGCTAGCATTGGCATTGGGTATTAGTTCAATGGCATGGTCCCATGGTTTTTGTGGGGGTAGTTCGTCAAAATTTTCTTTAGCGAACACATCTGCGAAGTCTCGGTAGACTTCGGGTACAATTTCTTCAAAAGTTTTTTCCTTTTTATCGAGATGGGCCTTTGTGGCTAAACTGGTGGATTTAGTTCCCATGGCACGTACATGGAATGCTTGTTCAAAGTCTATTATTAGGATTTTATCTCCTTTTTCAACCTCCGTTCCCCACTGCTGGCTCGGGTCTTCATCGGGTAGTCGAAAGGGGATTTTTCGGCAATCACATCATGCAAGGGTGACTGTCCCGGTGCTCCAGTCGATCAGGGGGTTGTGACGTTGTAGCCAGTCATGTCCTAGAAAGATCGGCGTGGTGCCTAGATCGACTATGGCCAACTCTATTCGTTCGGTATGATCCCCGATCGCGAGGCGGACCTCAATGTAATTGGTGATGTCGCCCCCCGTGTTTCGAGTTCCGTTGGCATTATATACTGGTACTGGGTGTGCCGCGGTTCAGGTGGTAATCTGATGCTCCTCGACCCATGTTCGGTCAATAGCACTTCCCGTACATCCACTGTCTACCAAGGCTTTGACAGGGTGTTTAGTCAAGGTATCGAAGGTTTCTAGTTGAAGGGAGATAGTGACATTCCGTCCCTTCCTTCCCCGGATATACTGTGGTGGTTGTCGAAGATCGGCCATCCATTGAGCTTTGTGGCCAGCCTCTGTCCACGTCTCGTGAGGACGTTCTAGCAAAGTTTCTACTAGTTCATCGGTTACTTCCTCTAGTCGTCGAGGGTGGATCCACTGTCGCAGGTGGGCTTTGGTGGCATCTGGGGTAATACGCATAGCCCTTCGAACCCATGCCGAGGTGTAGGGTTCTAGGTATTGTTGATCCGAAGGGTACTCCTCCGATGAGTACTCGAGGTTTCCCTCTTTCGGCATCATGGACTTCCCCTTGTCGCCTGTTCGCTACAGGTTTTGTGGCCCTTTGTGCTTCTGTAGGTACTGAGCTTCCTGCCCTGTTCGCTTGCGCTACTAAGGTCTTTTCCACTCAGGAGATGGCCCGCACAGTCCGGATTTTTTAGAGTTCCGTAAACTCTGTTGGTAACTATAATCAGTCTTCGTCGTCAGGATTTCTGCTATCAGTTACCTTTTTAATAGCTTGGTTGCCTCGAGGGGAGAACCGGCTCCCTGAGGACTTACTTCCCAGAGACCCCTTGTCCTTGTCTCTGCCTCGGACAGTATGGCTTTCGCCCTGTGAGGTCTTTATTCTTGAAGGGTCCTTACCCTTGTCCTTTACCCCGATGGGTAGATCAGTAACCTGTCACTGGACTGCACACATATTGGCTCTCCAGGGGGTCCCATGGGATTCCCCCTGGTTCCTTGCCTCAGCTGCTTTTCCAACACGAGCCATTGCTACAATTGGGGTAGGAGCAGGTGGCCCAGGGTTGTCAACCGATCTTCGCCAGGGGCAACTGGGCGCAGTCTGATCCTGGCACAGGGGGCTCGCCTGACTCTCTCGGAACTTTCCCTGTACCAGGCAATTTCCTTCTCCCCGGCTAGGGAGCTTGATCCGAGCTGGGGTATCGATCCTGCTTCTGGGGACGATGGAGGTTACTGCCAAACCTTCATCCGGTAGCTCTATTACACTGCAGGCCTCCACCTGTTCCTGCAGGCATGGGCCTCCGCTTTTCCGAGGGGTTCCCCGCCATCACAGAGGGGCCTACTCGTTCTGGATCCACCGCTGCCAGCAGCAGCGGTTCGCTTGCTCGTTTCTGGAGTTGCGCATGAGTTGCGCTTGGTGGGGTTCATTACCGATACAGTCATTGTACTGGAGGAGGTAATCCCTCGTACTCCATACCTTGGTTCCTCCGACATTGGTCCGGTGAGAACCGAAATATTCGTGTCTCCCGAGGGTTGGAGAGGATCCTCAACTCGTGCACTGCGGGTCTCCTCACTCTGGTTTTCCCTCGGGTTTGGGTTCCATCTGTCCCCTACTTGGGGCCTCTCCGTCCAACCATTTGGAATCTTCTCTTCCTTCCAGCCTGCTGGAAGTTTGACCACATATTGTGGCCTGCCCGAGCCTGTTGTCGTTAGACTGCTTGGGCTCGCTCCCCGAGGTAGATACACTCGGGTTCTACTGCCTGTTAAATCAACTTCCGTCCTTCGGAGGCCGCCCACGCGAGGGCTTGGTGGGTGAGGTTCTTTATCGATTGACTGGTCCTGGTCAATTCGAAGGCGGAAATCCTGTTCTACGCCGTGCGGAGCTCTGGATGAATGACGAGTGTCGTCCTGGCGAATATCGCCCAGTGATTCAGTCTGAGTTTCTGGAGGACGTGACAAAATAGGTATATTGTCCGTCGTAGTTCCTACATGTAAAGTATCAACGTTAAATTTCGTAATAGGATGCATACGGTTTGAAACATAAGTCTTGGTCGGCCGAGGCGAATCACCTAGTCCTCGGTTGACTCTTCTTTTACCTCCTCGACTTTTGTCATAGCAGGGTTTTCCTCCTGTTCAGCCTCTTCGATTAAGGCTCTTAGGCGCTGTGTGAATGGTGTTGTTTTCTTCGCGAAGGGCGTTGACTTTGGCTTCTTGACGCGGCGCCATCTGGACTTGTCAGTTGGGCATTTGTTATCCCTACTGAGGTGTCCCGTATTACTGCATCGGAAGCATCGCCTCTCCTTCTTGAGATGGTCAATGTCCATGGGTTTGCCTTCTCCCCCATAGGTGGTTCTGGTGGCGTCCCTTTTATCATTTCTGCCTCCCCCTGAGGTGCTTGTTCGTCCGGTGGATCCTGGTTTGGGCCCCTCGGTTCCTGCAGGGCGGCCCCCGCGTTCGGCTACCCCTACTCAGTAGTTTTCGTCCATGTGGCTAACTCTGTCCTTCCATTCGTGGTAGCCTTGGGGTTGACGATTGTCGCTTCCCATGATGATTTCTCTTACCCGGGGTCGGATGGCGTATTTTACTACCTCTTCCATTTGGTCCGCGTTATCAATCGTTTTGCTTTTATGGCTAGCTCTTCGAATTTATCGAAGAACTCCACGGCGGTTCTGAATTGGGACTGCTGGAGCTTCTTCCATTCGATTCGTTGAATCTTGACCTCTGCTACTTCTTCAAATCGTCTCCGTACTTCTTCCTTGAAGGTGGCCCATGCGGGGTACTGATGATGGTGTGCATGGGAGTCCCAATAGTTTCGTCGTTGGTCCACCCACCACTGTTTAGCGTTTCCTTTGAATAGGGATGCTGCAAATGTTACTCAATTGGGTCCGTACCCATGCATTGTGTTAAGGGAGAAGTACTTTGAAAATGTTTCAAAGTAGGCATCACAGTCGTCAAAGAATCGGTCGAGATCGTGGGATTTCCCATAGAATCCATCTGGTTTTTCTATGAGCGTGGGTTTAACGTCTCCCCACGGATTGGCTTGTCCTGCCACGATTTCCCAGTTACCCGGTGGGTCTGGTGGTAGTGGTGGATTGGTGGGGTGAGGGAGTGACCGGAGGTTTGGATTACTATGCGGTGTGGGTGGCGCCGCTGGAGGGGGTTGTGGGCCTCCACCGCCACCTCCACTGCCACCACCAGGTACGGTGGGTGCTGGTCCGCCTCCTGGTCCAGAGGTGGTGGCTGTTGCAGCACCTCCCATGCTTCGGAGGTGTTGGTCTAGTTGTTTTCCTCCTGCAAATAGTACCGACCTCCCACCAGGTCCGGTAGCGGTGGTGGGGGCTCGGAGGATTCCCAGGTCTGAGAAGTCTGATTCTGAGCTTTCAGTATCGGGGATTTCATAACGTCCTCCTTGGACTAGTAATCAGTTGGGGTGTAGGATATTCCAATAGTTTATGGCAAGGTACTGGGTTTCTTGCGATAGTATGTGTCTTTTTAAGTGGGAGTCGGGTTCCACCTGTTGGTAGGCTTGCCCTTGTGGAGTAGTGGACCAGTAAGTTTCGTGGGGTAGTCTACCATGCATATGCCACCAGAACTGGTCCCAGTTCATTTTATAGAGTTCTTCTTCGGTGGGGTTCCCTACTGGATCCCTGGACGAACTCGTTGCTTTCGTTATTGGGACTACGGAGGAAGGGTTCGTCGTTGTCATATGCTCCCGTATGGGTGAGCCAGTCAATTTGTATCCAGGCTCTAACCCATGGGTCCAATCTGTCGAGATGGTTGGTTGGGTGAAAGACGGGTTCATACCGTAAAAGGTAGGGGTTTCTGTCGATCCATATCTGGTTCCAGTTCCAGACATATGCGAAGTACCTTCAGTATTCTTCAAAGATTTGGTCGAAGTCCTCCCTGTCGTAGACCCACCACTGAAGCTCTCTTTGTGATATAAAGGGGGGTTCG
This sequence comes from Desarmillaria tabescens, assembly GCF_030435595.1. NCBI lineage: Eukaryota > Fungi > Basidiomycota > Agaricomycetes > Agaricales > Physalacriaceae > Desarmillaria > Desarmillaria tabescens. The sequence goes on from NW_026848467.1 coordinate 32,808, forward strand.
ACGTAGAAGGTAGGTTCGGGGAGGAGGAATGGTTCGAGCTCTGGGTGAGGTCCAACTTCGTTATATCGGGCTTGGGCCAGGTCCCATAGTCGTCGACAGATCCGACATCTGCAGTGAGGCCAATCTGTGAGACTTGCTTGATCGAGCTCGTCCTCAACGGGATTTGATATGTCGGTGGTTCCTCCACGGGATTGACCTCCTGTGAACCACCAGAGGACAGTGTCCTCCTCATTGGTGTCTGCGAATAAGACCCTGTGCTGCCAGGGCGGTGAGTCTGCGTGGGGGTGCTGCTCGAGTAGCTCCTCTGCATCTGTCTGCTCTCCCCATGGGTCTTCTTCGGCGGTGTAGTATGGGGTCTGGGTCCCAGTGGGTTCTGGGATTGAGAGAGGGATAGGGTTTTCCTCCTCGGTGATAGTGTCGAGGGTTCCCCCGATAGATGAGGTGGACTCGACTGGTGAGATTCGTGCAGTTGTGGACTCCCTGGGGGTATCTGCCCATGTCCTGAGGTCTGCGATAGTGATAATATTTCTGGCTGAGGCGCGACGTTCCTCTTCTGCCCACTGGGTTCGTTCTCTGGGGTCAGGTTGGATTGGAGGGTCTGAAACGTATCGACTTGAGCTAGGGATCAGCGACGTATAACGTCTTGGAGTGTCGATTCCGTGGACTCGTTGAGTTCCGTCTGCCGAGTACCAGGATAGCCAGCTGGAGGAGCTGGTCGGGGACCCAGGGCCTTGGATTCTTGGCTCTGGGGAATCCCCCGTCGTATCCCTTGGCTCGCCTTCCGTTGTTGGGCTGCTTCTTTCCATGAGGGGTTCTCCCCATGACCGCTGGGTGTGCTCATCTGTTGACCGGGCCGTTCCGTAGTCTGAACTAGCTGGGCCGCTGCTACTGCTTCCCACATCGCGCCCGGCATTTGGTCGTACCCACTCTCCTTCAATTGATCCTGGTGTTGTACTTGGGAGGCGTACTTTATGGCCTCGGTCGGTGAGGATTCTTCCTCTAGCAACATCAATGTAGATCCTTCGGGCTTCTCGTACGTGTAGCTGCTCTCCGGAACCGTCTCCATCGTTTGAAGAGACGCTGTTTCGTCTGGTGCTTTCTTCCCAAAGGGAAAACCCATCTTCTTCACCCCTGCTGCCATTTTGCCCTTCCATGTCCTGCTGTGGGAGGACACTATCATCTTCTGGGACTGAGGGCTGTGGCGTGCTTGGGCGGAGTCTGATGGGAGTGAGGTGTCCGATGGAGGATTCATTAGAGTCCGTTACTCGCTCACTCGGGAGGGTCGGTGCTCTTTGGTGTGTTCGCTCTAGCTCGTAGGCGTAGAGAATGAGCGTGGTTTCGAGGGTAGTCGCGGAGTAGTATGTTTCGTAGTCTTCTGTGTTCATACGGTCAACGTCTTTCAATGAAAGTGCTGGTTACGATTAACAGTATGACCACTGCTATCGTGAATAGTCGTAGTAGGAATATGTAGAACAACAGTGTAACTTGTTTGTTCGACGGTGAGGGTATGCAAAGCAAGCTTTGGCTAATTGTAACGCACTAACTTTGGATTGTACAACGGTTGCCTCTTAACTGTCACTCGCGTTCGGTGATTCAGTTGTGAAGAGGGCATTGCAATCGCTAAGTAAGGTACGATAGTCCTTAAGCACGAAACAGGGAGTTTCTGCATGAAAAGTTAGGAGTGTATAACTTTAGCCGAAGCTGGGGTGTAAGACCACAGCAAGGCTCGTTTAAATACATTGTGGTATTTACTAGTATGTACCGCTCCTGTGTCTCGGTGCGTGCTGTCCCAATGCAGCGCTGTCTTCTATGTCCTCTGTATCATATGGTGCTTGGTATAGGAGAAGTCCTCCTGTGAGTGAGAAGACTAGCGTCCATAGGGCGCGGTCTTCTGAGGAGCGTACGTGGTGGCTTATCCATCCTAGGGTGTGATCACAGACGACCTAAAGAAGCGTGACTGGGTGAAGAAGGATCTGGCCCATAGAGTGTGATCGGTCTATGGGCCATCAAACGGATCATGCGTGCGAGCGGTAGGCGATGCGTGTGATTGATCGGGTCATGAATGAAGCAGGTCAGGTACGAGGATTGATGATGAGAGTCGAATGACGAGTTGATGAGATAAGATAAGATAAGCAAAAAATAGGGGTGATTCATGACATAGATGGATGGGTAATAGGATGAAAAGTGATGAATTCCATCGGCAATTGTACATTCTTTCTTATGCTTTCTCATGTAAACGATCCCGAGGCCACCTGTGACCTTTTACAAGTAACGGAGTTTTGGGGTGCTCTGGGTATATAAAATGCATTCTGCTTGATTGGCCTCTCAGTACACACATACTACAGCCTCTTACAGGACTCTGCATTGAACATGTCTTCCAGCACAATCGAGCTTTTTCCAGCCCCATCCAGCCCCCCCTCCAGTCTGACTCTGGTCTTTCTTCCTGGGGCTGATGCAGAGTCCACTCTGGCTTTGCAGAGCGTCCTTCGGGATGATCACGAGAAGTGGCACACTTTCTTCAATAGCAGAAGGTTTCATAAGTAAGTTACATATTTTATTGCAGTGGTCTGACTTAAACTTACCACTGACTTGGACAGTCATATCGTTCACCATGTATTGGCTGTTTGGGCTCTCGGTGCCAGTAAAGAGATAATCGAAGCCATATATCGCGAAGATAGCCCTAGCCAAAAGCCCGCTATCAAATCTCCCAGTCTGATATCTTGTGCGAATTTCAACGTTCACCTAGGAGACGAAAAGTTCGTACGGTATTCCTTTCATGTCTTCAGGGCTTGATGGACACCTTAGATATTATGGGGCGTACATGACCTTCTTCAAGGATAAAATAGCCGAAAAGGGAATCGCTTCTGTATTGGAAGAGTTCGTCTTCTCCGAATCTGTGAACGTCGATGCGATGACGAACGGTAACCAGCAGCCGGGTATGCTCAACCGGCTGATGGCAGGCCTGGTTCACCCTATGATACACACTGGATATGGTCTTGAATTTGGATTGCCAGGAATAGTCATCGAAGGCATGTCTTGATTTTCATCGCACACACACACGTCCTTATGATATTCATAGGTCTCACCCAAACCGCGGTTCATTCTGACACCCTTCAAAATCTCCTGCCTTATTCTGTTTTGATTTCCGTTGCGGCGTTAGATGCGCAGGCAGAAAAGGCTACGGCTCTTGAAACGCCTGATCTTCCCAGCGGGAAGAAGGGAACTCATGCCTTCGACATACTAGTGCATGTTCTGAAAGATGAAACACTTACTATTCCTCCTGGTGGTGACGAAATCCCTATAGGAAGTACAATTACCGCAAACGGAGAAGTGTTATTCCGGTATACCAATCAGTGGTCGTTACATCTATCAAACCCTCAAGAATTACATCGGAAAATCGAGGAGTTGCAGTGGATGACCACGATCATCTATGCAATAGGTGGCTATAGGCCTGGGAAAAGGTTCCATGCTGACTTCTTTCTGTGCGTACCAATCTTCACGGAGGAAACAGTGGCTAATCTTCTTTTCAGTATGCATCTTGTCACATCGGCCTTATTTTTGCCATCTTTCGTAACTTTCCTTTCCACCACCTCCCATGCGCTACTTCTCCGTAGCTATATGGCTGTAACTTTTGCGTGGTGGATTTCTTGCGGCCGTCCCAGCTTCGATATACCAAAGTTCTTTGAGGCAGATATCGACGAATCCCGGGCCATGGTTCCTAACAGGTCTCCTGTGACAGCAACAGACAGGAATTTGTCGTCCACACCGAATCCGTGGTTTGCGATAATTCAGCAAGCCTTATTCCACCCGGATGACCATCTGTGTAAGACTCAGAGGGCATTGGCCTATTATGCAGCACTGTATGGTACACGTCCTGGTGGTCAGGCCGATTTTACGGGGACGGAGCTTCCAGGAGCAGAGAAACTCGACGGTACACTCTTCCTCCGAGCTGCGCAACTCACGGTGAAGCACTTTGAACTTTGTCGAGGAGAGAAGTACACCGTCGAGACTCCTCTCTGGGACTACTAGCTTTAGCCTCTCAGGATCATTCATGTATGTCCGCGATTGTAATAGTAGCTGAATTTAGTAGCTATGCAACAATGGAGCAAGCGATTTTTCACTTACCATTCTAGATTCTGTTGTTGGAATTATAAACCACGTGTGGTTTCTGCCCGTTGGCGCATGAGCTTGCGTTTAGTCGCCTCGGCGCATATATCTCCATGCAAATTAAGGCCTTGACTTGCGAAGACCAAATGCTGACATGGAATCACTGGCACCTCGTAATTTCTTCGACAAAAATATAGGACAGAATTTCACTGAATTTACTCTGCAACAGAGACGGATCCAATTTTATAGTGGCAGAACCACTGCAGCGTACAAGAAGGTATAAAACATCTGCTAGTACTTGCCAACAATATACCCCAAGAAATAGTAGAATAAAACATTCCAAACTAGTAGTGTAGTACAGGGTACCGGTCTGGGCATACCATGATGACGCTTGTGCGCTGCAAGTACAAAGTAGAAAGTAACATGGTAGCGTGAAGGTGTCGCTGATATGTAACGCTGAGCCAAAATAGTTCGTGAAGAGGCAGTGGCGTAGATGAAGCAGCTAGTTAGCACTGTAGACTGGGGGCAAGTCATCTTCTTGTGGACGTGTACGAATCCCACTGTCGATATCCTGGATAAGTTCGAAATATCCTGCCATGGCCCCCCTTGGCGTTGCTTCATCTCGGCTACGCTATCACCGGCAAACCGACCAGCGGACGAGGACAACATCGGCGCTGTTGACGACTCTGGTGCACCAGTACATATGACAAGACTGTCTGGTGGTGTGACAACTTGGAAGACATACTAGAAGTTGGACCAGCGAAGATGGGTTCTGTGAAAGAGGAGGTATCCATGCTATCTCTGGCACCATCCCTGTACGTGACAACAGGGAAGACCGGTATTTGTCTCGTCGGTATAAAGGGTTCTGTGGACTCAGAAGTAAGAAGCGGAGGTCTGGGACCATCAGAACCTGAGAAATTAGAATTGATGAGTGCCACACCAGATATGGGCTTACCCGGAAATGGTGGCGGGGGATCACTGATTGCGTGGGTATGCACATCCTGTCGCTTTTGCTTAAAACGATACTGCCGACAATGGCACCAATGTTGGCTGATGAAGAATCAGAGGAAGCCAGGGAAACGGCAGCATCAGGGGAGTTTTCCATAAAACCCGAAGGTGACGATGAAGATGTTGCGGAACCGGTGAATGTGGAAGCTGATGAAGTTGTTTCATTGTAGACATTGAAATAATCGAACCACATAGTCCCTTTGAGATCGCCATAGCCTGTATTGACGTGCACCATCGTCACGACTAGTTCGCTGTATAAGGTCTGAATTTCCTTGGTAACGCAAAGACATGCTGATAACTCACTGCTGCTCGAGCACCAATGAATCTGACTCCCAAAACATTTCATTGTAGGTGTCTCTGCCGCCAGACGTATGTGTAACTCATGTTGCATTACCACCATCAATAGCGTAGGAAGTAATAACTCCTGAGGAGCTATAGTCATACACTCCATAAACTGTGATTTGAGTTCCTATAATTACAGGGTTGTTGAATGGTTGCCATGACACAAACCTCTTCAACTCCATATTTTCCTTCCGTACGCCTCCAGATGGAAAAGAGAAGTATATAGTCAGTTATGGTCAACCTTGAAGGCAAACCATGTTTGGCATTTGATATATTCTGCTTGAACAGACACATACAAGGGGCTAAAATTGCATTAGCTTGACACATGCGGAGGATGAATCAATGAATATTCAAGGCGTACCTGTTTTCCATTATCTACATAAAGAGAGCTTGCCTCTGGAGAGTGATCAGCACACAACATTGCGAGGTGTATTGACTGTCTGTGCAGCAGACTTTGCTTCCTTCAAGCGGTCGACATAATATTCCTGTAATGGTTCCGTGATGCAGAATATTGACAAGAACATCCATCCATCCTTCAGTAATGCATGCTGCAATTAACAAGATAAATTTCAAGCATGTAACAGAATAACGATAAACGATACGTACCTCTGAAATGAGGATAAATTCTCGAACATTTCATCACTCCTTCGGCCATGTTCCAGAGAGTCATGCCATGGTATTTCCTGCATATATGTGCGTAGTAACCTGATGGCGAGAGGGCAGCAAGTTGAATAGAGACATTGGAGATATTAGAGGAGAACAGGTAGGCTCATGCACCAGCCAGCTTTGCCACGTGGCTGTGCTGTTCACTTTTGGCGAAGCAGCTGGGCAAATCCCCAACGTTTTAGAGGGTCACACTTTTTGTGACATCAAACTTAGAAAAATTTCGCATCCTCTCTGCCAGCTTTCATGCTTGTCCTCCCTCCCTCCCTCATAGTGAATTCTAGGTTGATTATTTTGATTATGCCTTACCTTCTTATCACTTCATGCCCATTTTCTGTCTTAATTTCTTTCCAAAGCGCGGAACCACTCTACCCATATATGATGTCATCATCCTTCCATCAGAATCCATCCCCTCCTGCATGGACTGAACAGCAGTGCAAAAGAGACATTCAAAAATTGCATTTCGGAGCACTAAAGCAAGAAATTATCAAAGGAATAATACTCCCCGGGTTTAAATGAGGATGAGAGAGACCTAGAGGCCATCGGAGGCAGGCTGCAAGGCAAAATCAGCAGAATTTTTTCTAAGTCCCAAGTCACAAGAAGCGTGACCCTCTGAAACATCGGGGTTTTGCCCAGTCCATTCACAAGCTCACCTCCGATGTCAACCTACTTATGGAAGTCAACCAAATAACCAAACATCTGTATAAGGAAGAAGGTGAAATGTGGATGTTCTAAGAATATATGAGGCACGAGTAAGGTCTTAGAACAGGGTTTGCGTATGAGACAGTGACTGAGTGATATAACGATTTTCTTCCGTTACCTTATCTCGCTTCAACGCCTCAAAGATTTGAAGTGCAGACTGAACGACTGAACGCTTGACAAGCTTAGTTTTCGCTAGTTTTCGCTATTCATTGCCAAACCCATCTTCCCACAAGATGTCTGTGACCCCTGACCCACCTTCCCATCTCACCTTCAATCCGTACCTCACCCCATGCCCCGATTTTGCTTCTGTCGATTACTCTTTCATCTGTGATGCTGTCCAGTCAGCTAATAATATTTCATCTGAGGAAGCTGTCGCTCAACTGGTGCAAAACTGGAAGACATGGAACGCCAAGGAGAGAGATCAGTGGGACACACAAGTTCAGGCAGATAAACAGGCAGTAGACCAAGCAAAGAAGACGGCTGAAGAAGCAGTGCAGAAGGCACAGAAAGAGGCTGAAAAAGAGAGAGAGACTGAGAGAAAAGAGAAAGAAAAGAAGCGCCCGAAACTCGTGAACTTCGATCCTTCACTGAGCGTTGACAAAGAGGCTGATCCCATCCTTCACCCCTATGCTCTCAAACAACTCTCAGATTTCAAGTACTGTCCTCTTTGGTACTTCACCAAGATGTCAGCGATGGAAGCCTCCAGCATTGTTAATTCCCTCGCCCCCGACACCTTGAACCTCTGTTAGGATCGTGCCAATAGGATTGCGGCGGTAAGTGCACGTAGCGGAATGCTGTGGGATGCGTCGGGCATAGGCGAAGCTATTAGCAACGTCACCCCTGAGCCGAAGCCCTGAGATGGATACGGACAGAAGTCCGCGGAGTGGCAGGGACGAGGTAAGAGATAAGTCCAATGGATCAGAGTTCCGCGGACTGGAGAACGAGAGTTAGACTTAGAGTTAGAGAGAGAGAGATTTGGCTGAACCAAGTTGATATTCGAACTGAGTATCTGCAGTGTAATTCTAAGGCTTATATACTAGTTAGGAGTCCGATCTAGTTCCTACTTGGAGTGGTCTACATTCTAGGGTTGTCGGAGGATGTATTCTACCGGTCGGTAGCCAATGGGGTCCGATGACATGTTCGCTACCGATGTTGGGCTATTGATAAATTGTAATGGAGAAGTGAAATATAAAATAGAATATGAAATGGAATATGAAATAGAAACTGGGAATCGGGATCCATAGGATTCCGGGCTGTGGTTTGTTGGGTTGAGTGGAAGTCGGGTTTCCGTCGGCATGCTCGTTACAGTATCCCCCCCTTAGCGTTCTTGCCCTCAAGGACGCAGATCCCCATGGCCGGGTGTGACCGCGTGGAATTTTTTCAGGTTGGTCACGTGGCTTTTCACCTCTTAGCTTTCTACCACCACCATCTCCTCTATTTTCTGAATTTCGTCCTCATTGTTCATCATGTCATCAACCATCGAGTACCATGTTTCCGTGACGCCTGAACCGTACGAGCCTGCCCCGACGCCCGAAGATATTTGGCCTGAAGACCTGGAAGCCTTTTATGATGAGCAGGATGCCGTGGAGAAGGCTAGGGAGGATGCCGCGGAGGCTCATGAGGCCTGGAAAGCACAGAAACAAAAGGAGGAAAAGAGGCGGGCTCTGGAGTTGGAATGGCGAGAGAAAAAATTGGGGCAGGAGAGGAAGGTTGCGGAGGCCAAGGCAAGGAAGGAGAGGGAGGAGCGGGAGGCCGCGGAGAAGAAACGGCAAGAGGAGGCAGAGGCTAAGGCAAGGGCAGAGGCGGCCGCCGCAGAGCAGCAGAGGTTGGAAGAGGAGGCCAGGGCCAAGGCTTTGGTGGAAGCTAGCAAGGCCACGGAGGTGGAGAAGGAGAAGGAAGATGGGAATGAGGGGAGCAAGGTTGGTAGCAGGTCCGACGGAGATGACGAGCGGGAGAAGGACCCAAAGGGGAAGGCATTGAAAAAATTGGTAAAGCAGAGGAAGGATAGGAAGGGTAAGGGCAAGGCAACTGATTCGGAGGCTGCGGACGTTTTGAGGAAGCGTAAGATCAAGTCTAGTGCGGTGGTGGTTAGTGGGGAAGAGGAAGTTGTGGGGCCATCGGGAAGGCCTTTGAAGAAATTGAAGACCGAGCCTGAGATGCAGGCGGACGACGAAGAATATAAGGGTAACGGTAAGTGACTTCCATAGGATCCCGTCACTTATGCTGACTTGTTCTGTATAGAGCGTTGTGGACGTTGTAAGACAGACAACATAAGATGTTTCATTTGCCGTGGGCACACTTGCGAACGGTGCAAATTAAAGAAGAACAAGTGTGTGTTTCCACAAGGTGAAAGTTTGGGATCCGCAGGGTCCAGTGAGGTCATCGACCTCCTACAAAAACTTTGCGACAAGATGGACGATTTCCAGGAAGGCTTGGAAAGGGTAGAGGGAAAGGTGGATTTCCTCGGAAGCCGCGTCAATGACTTGGTCGACGATTTTCATGAGGGTGATGCTCCGGAGTGGCCATCGGATTTTGTTGAGGAGGAGTTTAGGGAGGAATGGGCAGCATCGAAGGTCGAGCTCGGAAACCTCAAGAACGTGAACTCAGAGGCCCTACAGATCGCGATGCGTATGCGACTTGACAAGGACGTTGCCCAGTTGTGGAATGCCCACGTGACGGGTACCGAAACCCTTGATGCTGCGGATCCCTTCGAGGTCACCAACATGCAAGTTTGGTATGGCTGCCTTGGGAAAGATGGTCTTCGATTGGCCATCAAACGTCGCGACCATTTCTTGGATACAAGGGACCAGTTCTATGCGCTCGGAGGCCATCGGATTGAGTGGGCATTGTGGAAGAGGTATTTGGAGGATGCAGACAAGTTTTTGGTCGAGGATTCCGAAGGGGAATTGGATCCCGAGGAGAAGAAGAGGGATGAGATGTGTTAGCGACCGATTTCACAAACAAGATCAAACAACTAAGCGTGACTCGCACTTCGGTCAGGTGCTTTGTGTTGTCCGCAGGTTTGTGTCAAGGGAGCTATCGCTTAGTTGAGCGAGAGTGAGTTCCGGCTAAGTTATCGGGTGAATAAACTTTAGTTCGAGACTGAGGTTTAAGACCTGCAGTCGAGCTACTTAAATACAGTTTGGGTCGTGCTAAATATACTACAAGTGTCTGCAACGGTGCGTTAAATGTACTGAACCCTCATGTGTGGATGCAATCAAGTCCGGAGAATTAGCATAGCGAGATTACGAGAGAGCTGATAAGATAAGATAGAGCATGAAATCATAATATTACCCCCCTGTTAAGGCAGTCGTCCCGACTGCAACGTAGTTTGGTCTTGGAAGGTAGGCTCCTACTAACGAAGGTGCGTTTGGTTTTATCAGGTATTCTTGTATTGCCTGTACCAAAGGATGATCAGTTTCGGATTCGGTTACTGATTCTGTTTCCGTCCAGGAGTCGGACTCATCGTTGTCTTCCCACCAATCTGCGGGCGGGCGAGTGATGAACGAGACTTGCTCAAAGTCTTCAATGGCGTCCCTGGCATTGTCCAGGTCTTGCTCGTCCACCCATGAGTTTTCTTCCCTCGGGTATCCCTTCCACTTGACGAGGTATTCGATTCCTGTGCCGCGTCTTCTTCCTCTTCCTCTTGCTCTTTCTCTTCTGTCTACTATTTCTTCCACTTCATATTGTTCCTGCCCATCGATAAGGTCTGGAGGTGGAGGTGCAGGCTGTTCTTGGATCGGGAATTCCGGCGGATGATACGGGGTGAGTAGTGTTTCATTGAAGCGATCATGAATTTTCCACATGGAGGGAAGGCGTAACTTGTATGCGGATGTGCCATGTTTGGATAGTACTTCAAAGGGCCCAACTCTTTTGTCTCCCAGCTTCTTCATTGGTCGGGGGAGATGCAAGTTAGTGGAGTCCAACCATACTTTGTCTCCTGGTTGATAGTCCACTGCCGATCTTTGATGTTTATCGTACTGTCGTTTCATGGTTTCCGCTGCCTTCTCCAAGGCTTTGGTGGTTTGTTCATGTATTTTTTGTATATCTGCTACGAACTCTCTTGCTGCTGGATTGGTGCCTTCTTTTACCGTGAGAGGGGCGAGGTGTGGTTTCTGTCCATGATTTATTTCGAATGGGGAGTAACCCGTCGTGGAGTGTTTTCGATTGTTGTGCTGGAAAGCCGCGAGCGGTAGCCATTCGCTCCAATCATTTTGTCGATGATTGATAAAGATACGGAGGTACTTTTCGATCTCTTGATTTGCCCTCTCCGTTTGCCCATCGGTTTGTGAGTGATACGCCATGGACGGATTGCCTTGAATATGAAGCATCTCGTAAAGTTCTTTCATGAATTTTGACACGAACTGGGGGCCTCTATCAGAGATCACCTTTTGAGGCATTCCGTGCTTTGCCCATACGTGGTCTCTGAGAATCTTTGCCCACCCGGCGGAGGTTAGCTCCGTAGAACATGGTACAGGGATGACCTCTTTAGAGAACCGGTCTACAATCATGAGGATGGCGTTATACCCATTTGAGTCGGGTAGTTCGCCTATCATGTCGACCGTAATGTGTTCCCATGGTCGAGAGGGCACCGCATGAGGGTGTAGTGGTGCTCTTCGTCGTTGAGTACTTGTCTTGGTGCGTTGGCAGGCTTCGCAGCCCTTCACATACCGTTCTACGTCATTTTTGAGCTTTGGCCACCAGTATTCTCGTTGTACGAGCTCTTTGGTTTTCTCGATTCCAGGGTGTCCGGCTGTAATGTGGTCATGATGGATGGCGATTAGTTCCCCTCGTAGTTTGGCATCTCGAGGAACATATAGCCATCCATCATAATACATTAGTCCATCCTTTTGAACGATTCCTCTTGCGTGATGGAGGGAAGCCTCAATTCCCTTGTCCCACTTGGTAATGTCCCGCAACGTGGTTCGAAGACGTTTATGGATTTCTTCTTCCCCTGGCATGATCAATGCTCGGAACATTTCTGGCTTTAGCATTATCACTTCTCGATTGTCCTCTCCTCCTTGATCATGATCCGCCCTTCTGGATAATAGGTCGGCCTTCTTGTTGGCCGTTCCGGGTTTATGATGTAGCGTGAAATGGTATTCTGCTAACTCGGTTACCCATCGTGCTTGCCTACGATTGAGCTTTTGGGGTTTTCGAAAGTACTGAAGATTTTGATGATCGGTCCAGATTTCGAATTCCTGGTGAGTGCCCATCAGATAGTGTCTCCAGTCTTCGAGGGCTAGCATGATTGCCAACAACTCCTTGTCGTAGATTTCATAGTTTCGTTCAGTGACCGTTAAGGCCTTGGATAGAAATGCTACTGGCCTCCACTTCCCTTCCTGTTCCTGAGATAATACAGCCCCGATGGCCCCTTCACTTGCGTCCGCTTCTACTCGGTATTTTCCTGTTCGAGTAGGGATTGCTAGTACCACTTCTTCCGCTAGCTTTCTCTTGATTTCTCGGAAGGCCTCTTCCTGAGCTGTTCCCCACTTCCAGTCTGTTTTCCCCATGAGCTGGGTAAGGGGTCGTACATGCTTGCTGTAGTCTCTGATGAATCTACGGTAGAAGTTGGTGAACCCCAGAAACGACTGTAGTTCTCGCTTCTTTGTAGGTTGAGGCCACTCCGTGATTCCTTTGACCTTGACGGGGTCCATGCGAATGGATCCTTGACTAATGATTACTCCGAGGTATTCCGTTTCCAATACCTCGAATTCGCATTTCTCCACTTTTAGAAAGAGACTATTGGCCCGTAAAATGGCCAGGACTTCCTGTACGACCTCGCGATGTCTGTCCTTGTCCTTGGTGCAAATTAGGATGTCGTCTAGATATACCGTGACATCCCCTCGTGCGATCTGCTCCTTGAACAGGTCATTCATCATCCATTGGAAGGTGGCTGGTGAATTGGTGAGTCCGAAAAACATCACCATGGGCTCAAAAAGTCCTCGGTTTGTTCGGAACGCGGCTTTCCATTCATCTCCCGCCTTGATTCGTACGTTATTGTATCCCCACCGGACATCCAGTTTGGTGAAATATTTGGCATCCTTGAGCTGATCCATTAGCTCTCCGATGAGCAGAAGAGGATAACGATTTTTGATTGTCATCTCGTTTAGCTTGCGATAATCTTGGACGGGTTGCAGCTTTCCATCTTTCTTCTTGACAAAGAAGAAGGGAGATGCCATCGGGGATTTGGATGGTCTGATCCTTCCTGACTCCAAATTTTCGTCGAGGAACTTATCCAGTTCCTCTTGTTCGGTTGGGTTAAGTGGATAGACTTTACAGTCTAAGCTAGCATTGGCATTGGGGATAAGTTCGATAGCGTGGTCCCATGGTTTCCGTGGTGGTAGTTCGTCAAAGTTTTCCTTTGCGAATACATCTCGGAATTCCCGGTAATGCTCCGGTACTATCTCCTCGAAAGTCTTTTCCTTCTTTGCTTGATTGGCTTTGGCGGCTAGCTCGTTCGCTTTACTTCCCATGGCACAGACGTGAAAGGCTTCTTCAAAGTCTATTACGAGGATGGTGTCCCCTTCTTCAACCTCCATTCCCCATGATTGTTCTGGGTCTTCATCTGGTAAGAGGAATGGTATTTTTCGGCACAAGCATCGGGCTAAGGTTACTGCCCCTGTCTTCCAGTCAATAATGGGGTTATGGCGCTTGAGCCAGTCATGTCCCAGGAATAGGGGTACGTTCCCTAGGTCCACAACGGCTAGGTCGATCTTCTCATGATGGTCCTCAATGGTCATCCGGAGCTCAACTACTTCCGTGATATCTCCCCCCTTGTTTCAGCTGCCATCTGCATTATAGACTGCCTGGGCCTTTGGCAATTTTACCGTGTTCATGCGGTGTTCCTGTACAAAGGCTTGGTTTATGCAGCTTCCGGTGCATCCGCTGTCGACTAGAGCGTCGACTGCTCGTACTTGGCAGGTGTCCAGGGTTTCGAGTTGTACTCAGATATTGACGCTTTGGCCTTTCCCTCCTCTAATGTACTGGGGAGGTACGCATAGGTTTTCCATTTCTTGCAGGCACTGTTCCCGTTGTTTGTATGTTTCCTTCGAGGATCCGATGAGATCTAGGACCAGATCTTCGTCTACCTCAATAAGGCATCTCGGGTGTACCCACATGCGAAGGGTAGCTATCTTTCCTTCCATGGTTCTCTCCTGCCTCATCTTTCGTCGTACCCATTCGGCGCTATGTGGCTTGAGCCACCCCTTGTCCCATTTGTCGTCGTAATACTCTTCCTCTAGTTCCGTCACTTTGTAGTCTTCTGGGTACTCCTCAGCGTGTATCACCGGGTCTTCCCCTCGTGGCTTGAGGCTTTGTTGATAACTATAATCGTCCTCCTCATCTGGCACTTCTTCAAGAGAAACGGTCTTTTTATTGCAAATAGATGGTTCACATAATGGTCCCACCGACCCGCCCACCGGGGAACATGGGCCCCCGGTGCCATTATGTGTTAGCGATGAATGGGGTAAACACACCGTGTATGGCTGTAAAGGGATGGGGTCCCCGGTCGTCTTGACTGTTCTTTTCGGGGCAGTGGTTTTTTTGCTGGGGATTCGCGTTCCCTCTTGCGGCTCCGTTCCACGATGGGGGCAGCCGGTCACTCGTGGCTGGCGCGTATATTCCGCCCCCGAGTGGGGTTCTTCACTGCTGGCCTTGGGCTCAGCCGCTCTTCCTCTGTTCCCCACGCCGTCATCTGCCCCCGACAGAGTGAGGTTGATCCCGAATGTCCCGCCGCCTTGCGCAGCGTTAGCCGCTTGTGCTTTTGCACTGGTGGCCAAGGATCTTGAGTGGGGTTCTTCTTCGAGCATGGTGGTAATCCCCTGTACACCGTTCTTTTTATGCGACTGAGTAATTTCATTTTGTGAATGCGTGAAAATTGTTCCATTGCCTCGAGTTACTACATGCGGTACATTAGTCTGACCTGCGGGATTCTGTGACGCACCACTAAATGAAATTAAGTCCTTAGCCGACGCACGTTTGTCGCTTACGCCGCCAGCTCGTCTTTTACCTCCTCGATCTTTGATGTGGAGGCTTCTCCTTCTTCATCTTTCAACACTTGTTGGTACATTGCGCGGATTTGAGCCTGGGAGAACTTGAGTTGGTGCTTGACGAGCCAGGTACTTTCGTCCTTTGGGCACTTGTTGTCTTGCTTCCGATGGCCCTTGTGACCGCAGCGGAAGCATCGTCCTTCTTTCCGCAGTCGGTCTATTTCCATCGGTTGCCCCTGTCCTCCATACGTGGTCCCCGTTCCTGTCTTCTTGTCTCCCTGGGAATTCCCGGTGCTACCGGCTTTTCCCGTCCCCTTGTTCTGCTGATACTGCGCTCCTTGATTTCTACCTGCGTCTTCTGCCAGGCCTACTCGGTAGTTGTAGTCCATTTGCTCCACCCTGAACTTCCATTCAGCATACGTTCATGGTAAAGCAGTGCCGGTAGCATGTATTGCAGTCTTCACGTTCTTTCGTATCACCGGTTTGAGTATTTCGATCATGTACTCCTCGTTGTGGCATTTTCCGGACTCCTTTGCTAGTCGCTCGAAGTCGCGGAAGAATTCTTTGGCCGACTTATAGGTGTTCTGTCGAATTCGCTTGAACTCCTGTAGTTTGAGTTCAATTTCTGCGTCGGTCCGGAATTGGTCTTCGATAGTTTGCCTGAACGTTTGCCACGCTGGGTATCACAGGTAACCGCATGTTTCATCATAGTATTCATCCCTGGCGTGATTCCACCAGTGCAGGGCCTTATCCGCGAGTCAGAACGTGCAAAATACCACCCTGTTGGGGCTCTGTCCATGCGCATTCATTGTGAATTGCTGCGGGAATACATTGAAGTAGTCCTCGCACTGGTTAAGGAACCTGTCCACGTCGCTGGATTCTCCTTTGAACTTTTCGGGGGGTTCTGCCAGCTGTGGTTTCACCTGCCCCCACGGATTTGTGTTTGCCACCCCAACTATAAACGGTGGTGGCGTGTTTGGTGGTTGTACCAGGTCGGCGGGGATAGGTATTGCCGCCAGACGTGGTAGCGATCGCAACGCGGGATTATGATGTGGGGTCAAGGGACCTTGTGGCACCGGTACTGGTACCGCAGGTTGAGCTGGTACCGCGGGTGCGGCGCCTGTGCTTCCTGGTGTTCCTGCGGCTGCAAACAGCCGGCTGGGGTCCACGTAACCTGTCCTTCTGAGAATAGATAGGTGGTTTAAGTCCACTGTGCTTCCACTTGATGCTTCTGATGGTGCTGGCACCTGGTATCGGTCCCCGGGGTCTACGTCTTCATCCGGATGTACTTGGTTCCATAGGATGTTAGTGTGAAAGATCGTTTCCCGGTAAAGCACCTGGCCTTTGATGTACGGGTCTTTTTCCTTTTGGAAATATCTGCCCTGGGGTGACCCGTTCCACGAGATTTCTCGGGGTAATTTCTTTTCCGTCCAGTGTAACATTTCCAAATATGTCATATTTTCTAGCTCGGCCTCAGTAGGTTCCCGAGCTAGATCCTTCCACGAATTCCGGGATAACGTCCTCCTCTCCATACTCTCCGACTCGGTGCTGCTGCTGTAGATCGAAGTCCGCCCTATTCCAGGGTTCTCGTAAATTTCGCCTTCTTCTAAGTCCGATAGGTCGGACTCGCTTGAAAGGCTCTGTGCTGCTTGTGACGATTTGGTTCCAGTTTCTAATGATTCGGGCCCACTCGTTGACCCTGAGAATGACCTGCTCAAAGTCTGGCCTTCAGGGTCTATCCCATACCCAGGGTGCGATGAATGGTACTGGGGCTGCATGGGGGTGCTCTGGTGCGAGTGGATAGATGGTGTAGGGGACGACGGAGGCAGGGGCCTCGATTCTCTCGTACATGAGCCACGCGTCAGCGTAGTCCTGTACTTGTCGGCATATGCTGCAGCTGGCGTCGGCGTCATAGGTGGGTCCGCACTGGTTGAGCTCGGTAGTGGCTTCCCCGGCCCTATCGTTGATGATGATAGGGGTGTTTGGACGTGTGACGAGGTTGAGGTAGCTTCCCTCATCGTCTGATGAGTCGTCACGGGCGTAGTAGTAGCCCCACGTCTCCCCTCGTGAGTCGAGTCTTGGAGGGGACCAGTTGTTGCGTGGCCCTGGGAGCTCGTCGCTGTCACTGTCCTCCTCTGTATTGCTGCTTTCTTCATTTGAACTGCTTCCAGTTCCATTTGCAGCCGCTGTTCTTTCTCCCAGATGGTATCTAAGCCCTCTCTGATAGAGGCGCTGTCCGTTTGAATCGTAGCCAGGGTTGGCGGCTGAGTTTTCTGTTGAAGTGGGGGAGGGGGCGTCCCAGGGGTCACTTCCCGAGCTTTCCCCTTCACTTTCCTCTTCGGTAATGGGAGAGAGAACACGCTGGTCCATCCCTTGTTCGTAGATTCCTCGCTCTTCTTCTTCTTCAACGACTGGGCCTCTTTGTGCGGGCCATCCTTCCACTTCGGAGTCGGACTCACTGGACTCGCTTGTGTCGGAGTCCGTTGTGATCCACTCGTTGTCTGTGACGAAGATGAAATGGATAATGGGTTCGGGTCGGTCATCGAGGTAGTCAGGAGGGGGTGTGTGCGGTCGTCTAGCCTCCGGGTTGGGGGCTTCGACGGGGATAGTTTCTTCGGAGACTGGCTCCTGGTTTCGTCGGTACTCGTATCCATATAGGAAGGCGAGATAGGCTACGGCGATGAAGCCTTGTAGTCCAAAGAGGTCAGTGAGATATTGTTCGATGGGGTTCATTCGTTACTGTTCATCAACGTGGTTGTTGATGAAGAGTAAGAAAGTCTCGAACTAATTGTTAGCGACCGATTTCACAAACAAGATCAAACAACTAAGCGTGACTCGCACTTCGGTCAGGTGCTTTGTGTTGTCCGCAGGTTTGCATCAAGGGAGCTATCGCTTAGTTGAGCGAGAGTGAGTTCTGGCTAAGTTATCAGGTGAATAAACTTTAGTTCGAGACTGAGGTTTAAGACCTGCAGTCGAGCTACTTAAATACAGTTTGGGTCGTGCTAAATATACTACAAGTGTCTGCAATGGTGCGTTAAACGTACTGAACCCTCATGTGTGGATGCGATCAAGTCCGGAGAATTAGCATAGCGAGATTACGAGAGAGCTGATAAGATAAGATAGAGCACGAAATCGTAATAAGATGTGCCCGGGCACGGGTGCCATCGGCGTTCCGGCACTGGATGAGCTGGAGCTTCTTGTTATGAGTGATGAGGAGGAGGAAGGAAGTGGAAGGGAAGATAGGGTGGACGAGGATGTGGTGATGGGAGAGTTGGTGCATGCGGAATCCTAGGTGCGGTTCTTGGACTTGTATATATTTTTTGGATGTTGTCTTGTACATGGATTTTGAAGTGCGGGCCCCGATGGGCATAAATATATATATATATCTTGGCTTGTAGGCTTGAGTGAGTAAGAGGAAGAAGGAAAGCAAGAAATAGGTGCCTGATGGGCTCTGTTCCCAATTAGGAAGGTAATTTGCAATAGTTTTTCAGGATTTGATTTGAAATTCGGAGAGCGGAGACTGTAGGGAGCCGATAAGTTATGAGTAGGTCAAGAAGCAATGGGCGAGAGTTTGAGGGAGACTTTGCGGATGGTGACTTTGGATAGCGGTCCTGGTTTGTCTGGGTAACGTTGGTGGAAGTCTTTTATATATTCGTCCGCAGAGAATTCTGTAGCAGGGATCCAGGCAAACTCTTCATCAGTACCTTCATAACCCAACCATTGGACTTGGTATAGGAGTGGACAGCAGAACCGACGGTTGAGTTTAGAGTCGAGGATTTGAGAGATCTCATACTGTTCTTCACCGTCGACTTCAACTGGAGGTGGTGGAGGTTGGGTATGGTTAGGGATAGTATTGGTCTCCACGGGTTCAAGTTGGGAGACATGGAACACAGGGTGAATGGAGCAGAGGTCCGACAGGAGTTTGAGAGTGAACGAGTGGGATCCTGGCTGAGCAATGATATTGAATGGTCCTAGGAATTTTTCGGCAAATTTCGCAGTAGGGCGAGTAGTTCTGATATGTTTGGAACTGAGGTAGACTTTGTCACCTACTTTGAAGTCAGGAGCCGGGGACCACCGCTTGTCCGCTTGTAATTTGTAATGGGACTGAGCATAAGTGATTTCATCTTGAAGGAATTGGTGGAGTTCGTCGAGGTCAACGATGAAGTTACGGGCCCGAGCGGAGGCAATGTCACATTCAGGATGTATGGTGATATTGGGATGATAGCCTTTGTTAGCAAAGAATGGAGAGATTCCGGTGGAGGCATTGGGAGCATTGTTGTAAGCGAACTCGGCAATGGGTAGTAAGGTATCCCAATTGTCTTGTTGATAGGAGCAGTAGATGTGGATGTACTGTTCCAGAGTTTGGTTAGCGCGTTCAGTTTGTCCGTCGGCCTCCGGGTGATATCCGGAAGTGAAGTGAAGCTCCATATCCAAGGCTTTGGCAAGAGCGCAAGTGAACTGGGAGACAAATTCGGAGCCGTGGTCAGAGGTTATATGATTGGGGATGCCATGTTTTGCGAACACATGGTTAACGAATAACCGAGCGAGCTCTTCGGAGTTGATGGTATCGTGGGTAGGAATGAAAATTGCTTGCTTACTTGCGTGGTCGACCACTACAAGGATAGCAGTGAATCCGTTGGAATCCGGTAATTGTTCGATGAAGTCCATGGAGATGGAATCCCACGGGTGTACTGGGACTGGCAATGGTTTGAGTAGGCCAAACGGCCAGTGTCTAGGTGTTTTGTTACGTCCACAGGTAGTGCAAGATTTAACGTAGAGGCAAACGTATTCATGCATCTGTGGCCAGGTGTAATTCCGTCAGACGAGTTCGAGAGTCCTATTTTGACCAAAATGCCCTGCCAAGATGTGGTTGTGATTGTTTTGGAGAACGTGAAGATGGAGATCATCGGTGTCTGGGACATAAATGCGACTGTCAAGACGTAGTAGTCCTGATTCATCCACGGACCACTGAGAGGAGTTGGAAGGGGAAGATGCGAGTCGGAAGCCTTCGGTGGCAGCGGAATCCAATGGCTGTGCATTCTTGATATCAGAGTGGAGCTTGTCGATGTCCATGATAGCACTAGCGCGTAAGACCGGACCTTCAAGGAATGTAGCGCAGAGTGAAGCGGAGAGTTGTTCTTGAGTGAAAACGGGTCGGAAATTGTGAGGGTTGACTTGAGCATATTGACTATCCCCCTCTTTAGGGTAGACGTCCCATCGTCTAGTGAGGGCATCCGGTTTCCCACCAAGTTTACCCGGTCAGAACCGAATAACAAGGTTGAATTGAGAGAGGAATTCGGACCAGCGTACTTGACGTCGAGTAAGGACCTTGGTAGTAGAGAAGTACTCAAGGTTCTTGTGATCTGTAACGACATCAACGGCTTCCGTGGAGCCTTCAAGGTAGTGGCGCCAGTATTTGAAAGCTTCGAAGATGGCTAGAAGCTCTTTATCGTGCGTATCGTAGTTGAGTTCAGCACCATGGAGACTCCGGGACAAGAAGGAGATTGGATGGATCTCACCATCCTCTAGGTAAATGGATAGGATGGCGGCAATAGCGTAGTTGGATGCGTCGGTTTCCACAACCAGTTGGCGGTCGGGAAGCCAGTGGGTGAGGATAGGAGCATGAGTAAAAGCCTGCTTCAACTCATTGAAAGCGGATAGGCATTGTTCGTCGAATTTCCACGGAGTTCCTTTGTGAGTGAGTCGTGTTAAGGGCAGGACGATCTCACTGTACTCATGAATAAAACGGCGGTAGAAATTAGTGAAGCCGAGGAAGGATTGGATATCCTTGACTTTCTGTGGAACCGGCCAGTCAGTAATAGCTTTGACCTTGTCTTCAGACATGCGTAAGCCTTCGGGCGAGAGAATGTAACCAAGATATTCGACGGAGTCCCAATGGAATTCACATTTGGAACCCTTGCAGTAGAGGCCATTAGCCCTGAGTCTGCGAAGGACTTCACGTACGTGTTTTCGGTGATCATCGGGATTGTCGGAGTAGATAAGGATGTCATCAAGGTATACGACGACAGATACATCGAGCATATCAGAAAAGATGTCATTGACGAAGCGTTGGAAAGCCGTGGGAGCGTTGGTGAGTCCAAATGGCATGACACGCCATTCAAAGGAGCCGTAGCGAGTCCGAAAAGCGGTTTTCCATTCATCACCCTCGGCTATGCAGACGAGGTGATAGGCATGATGAAGGTCTAGCTTGGTGTAGAGACGAGCGGAACGTGCGGAATCGAGGAGGTCAGAAATGAGGGGCAAAGGGTAACGGTCTTTTTTAGAGATTTTATTAAGTCCACGGTAATCTACACAGAGTCTAAGTTCACCGGTTTTCTTCTTGACAAACAGTACCGGAGCTCCGTGCGGAGAGTGGGAGGGAGTGATGAAACGATTATGGATGTTATCGTCAATAAACTCGCATAAAGCTTTTAGTTCGGATTCAGAAAGGGAATAGATGGGTCCGAGTGGAGGGGTGGAGCCTTCCTCAATATTGATCTTGAGGTCATAAGGGCGATGCTCAGGGAGCTTTTCAGAAAGGGAGTCACTGAATACATCAGCAAATTCATGGTACTCCGGTGGGACATCGGATAAGTTAGCAGGGGCCGCGGTGAAGAGGCTGGCTGTGGGCACCTGTGGAATAGTGAGCGGGCTAAAAGGCGAACCTCAAAAACCCACACACACACTCACACAACTACACAAACTACAATCACCCTCGTAAGTTCTAGGGGGAGTGATTATTCCTAATGCGATCCAACTATACTTCAATATCTCGAAGAGTTTCTCTTATTCTCAGCGCTCTTAGCGAAGCTAAGCTTTCTCTAATGAATTCCTAAGTCTAGGAACTTTTTACAGGAAGGTCGTTCACTGGCGCAACACAACCTTCAAGGCAGATTTGAGTTATAATACACAAGGGACACTGATCCCAACAGAAACAGAGGCAATACACACCGAAACTTTAGTGAGCTCGCTAAAAGAACACCACAGGCAAGCACTGACTTAGCCCACTCGCTACACAACTGTATGTAGGGGTTCTCCAACTAACTCCCGCAGGTTATCTCGACTCAAGAACACTTCAGAAGTGCTCGGAAAACAGATTCAGAAACGGAACTTCAAACAGAACTGACACAGACCAGAACAGAACAGAACAGAACAGAACAGAACAGAACTCAGATTTCCACTTCAACACATTCTCCAAACAGACTTATCACACTTAACAGAACAGAAACAGCGTCACTGATTCGTATTCACTCTGACTAAGTTCTCAAAAGTCTTATCAAAAGGGTATCTTGTGTTTCTCTGAGTGAGCTCGCTAATTCTACGCACAGCTCGAAGTCACAAACTGATCCTTTGTTACAGTACTGCCTTCAACGCGTGCACGGGAACTCGGGGGCTCGAAACTTGGCATCTACCTACTGTAACCAGTCTACTTATACTACAGGGGACTTAGAATTACAAACATTGCGCAGTACCCAGACTCCTACATGCGTAGCACGTTGCCACCGCCGCCTTACTGAGCATCCGAGTCAGACTTCCCAGTTTTAGTCTCATTTCTATAGTGAGCTCGCTAAACGCATGCCAAGAGGTGCTCTCCCGACACCCACGGGCTCGTTCTCTAGCGACCGACAGGTCTAGGCACACGGAACTATCAGTTCTGGCGTATATCATTCAGGACTTCTTTCTTGGATTCACAGAGGCTTCTCATAGACACGGCAACAAGTGAGTCTTCAAACAATGGGACTCAGAACAATGGAACGCAGGCTCGCAGACTTCGGCCGAAGCCCATTGCCCAAGCTCGTGCCGGTGATATCTGTCAGCTCGCTTAAGGATTTCCCTGGATTTTCAGGTACGGCGCATCACAGTTAGCGAGCGCGCTAAGTGTTCTCAGTGCCAGTGCAATCTTCAAGGTTTTATCTAGCTCCCGCGAGTGTGCTTGCAAGTTAGAGCCTAAGGCATTGGGTATAGGGTTTGGCCTTCTCATCACGCATGCCCGTCAGGTACAGTGCTGTGACTAAGTCCTGTTTAGAATCCCGTTGCTTCTTATGCCATAAGTTATATTCCATATCATTGCACCGCGTAGCATTAGTGTCGACGCGTAGTTTTAGTCTGCTCGCTCACTATTTCTCAGTATGCGTGTAAAACACTCTAGATTGCAAAATTACACGTGTAAATAGGCTGCAGTCGCAACAGCAGAGGTAGCTTTGCCACTAACACTAGGCATAGAAGGCTGCAATGTGAACTGCTGAGCTCCTTCTTCCGCACAGGCTCGGACAAAAGCGGCAGCCGAAATAATAGATATCTTGGGGGCAGCCGAAGCACCAAAGGAAGGAATGGTAGGGTAGGAATAGATAGGTTCATAAGGCGGCGGAGCCTGTTGGGATCTCAATTTTGGGGTGGAAGATGATGATTGGGATGGTTGGATTGGACTGGAAGAGTCCGAGCGGACTGGCACATGTGTGTCGGCAGCCACGGGAGTGCTTGAAGAAGAAACAACTGGTAATGGTGAACGGAAAGTGATACTGTGCTTTACCCAGTCAATCGACGGATTGTAGCGGGAGAGCCAGTTGTATCCCAGAACGACGTTACAAGATGAATCTAGATGAGTGACGTAGAAGTCAATAGGAAGGATGTCTCCGGAAGGGAAACGGATTGGAAGGGAAATGGATTGGGAGATGTGAGATCCGACGGAGCCGTCAAGAAGCCGAAGTTGGACAGGTGGGATAGATTTGGTAAGGAGATTGTGATCCTCAACATACTTCGAATCAACAAAGCAGTGGCTAGAGCCAGAATCAACGAGTGCGAGAAAACGAAGGATAGTAGAAATGGGTGAACCGTCGGACTCCGATCCGGAGCTGACTTCAGATGAGAGAGACAGTCAAGGAATGATTGGAAAGAGTGGCAGCGTTGAGGGTTACGATCTCCAGTGCACTGTGACAGTCAACGCAACCCTGTCCTAGTGCAGAGGATACAGGGTTGCTCTCTAGTTTCCGATTCTGATGGAACCGTTTCAATAGATGCAGTGGACTCGGGAGTAGGGGCAGGAGTAGCTGCGGCTGCACGACCCCGAGCGGAGGCCATGGCTTTGCGCTTGTTGCAATCTTTGGTCTTGTGCTTACCTCCGCAGAACATGCAGAGGTTATTCTTCTGACGGCGGTCCTTTTCTTCTTGAGTAAGATGGCCATCTTTGCCTAGCTTGTCAGTGTAGGGCTTAGGGTTGGAAGAGGAAGAGTTGTTGGGGGAAGACAAAGATGATCCCGTGGAGCCCGAATGAGAGGACTTTTGGCTCGCGGAGTTGGAGTTGGGAGCCGAAGAGTTAGAACCCTTCGCCTTGTTGCTGTTGCTGGAAGAGGAAGATGGGTTACTGCGATTGTCTCGGGAGATTTCGGCTTTCCGAGTCCAGTAGCGAGCGTCGAGCTCTTGAGCGAGATTCCGCATATCACAGAGATTATCGGGTTTTCCATGGTGGGCCATATCATCCTTGATGCGAGAGCAAAGGCCATGGTAGAAGGCATGACGAAGGGAGTTGTCGCCATAGCCAATAATGGCAGCATACTGATTGAATTTGACAATATACTTCATGATGCGGTCTCCATCGCGCATCCGAAGATTTTCAAGCTCATCTTTGGCATCACTGACAGCGTCGAAGGGGCCGAAGTTGGTGCGGAGTTCTGAAAGGAAAGCGGTATAGGAATATGCCCAAGCAGGGGGGTTGCGGTGATTAGGGTGGAGGATATCCGGTTCGAACCAGTCTAGGGCGACACCGGAAAGGAAGGAGATAGCGTAGTTGACTTTTGCCGTATCCGATCGGAAGGCGTCGGGACGGTCATTGAAGTTCAACTGGAGGGAGACGATGAAGGCCTTAAGTTTTCGGGAGTCCGAACCGTCAAAGGTATCTGGTTCCTTGACCTTGGTGTGTACCGCACGTTGTCGATTGCCATTGACAGCATCGGAGACGCCATGGAGGACATTCATGAGTTGAATGAGGATCTGGGCGTCGTTATTGGGAGGATTAGGATTGTTACCAGGATTGTTGTTAGGTCCTCCTCCAGGACCACCGGGACCACCAGGACCTCCGGGGCCACCTGGATTGGGTGGGCCACCGCCAGGATGTCCCGATGGGTTTCCGCGGCCATTCATTGGCGTGTGAGGGGGGAATTCCCCGTCTTCCGAACCTTGGTCATCGTTGTCATCCTGACCTGGGATGTCATCGAACAGAGAGGTAGTTGGATTCCGCAGGGGGTCGCTTCGATACTCACCCCAGCCATTGGATTCTGATCGCTGGGCTAGGAAGGGGTTAGGCGATCGGTTAGCATCGGATTGGCGAGCAGTGAAGCCACTGTGAAGGTAGGTTTCCCTATGGGATTGTTGGCGAGGGGCAGAATCTGATCCGAAGAGAAGGGGACCCTCTTTTGAAGCAGAGGCAGGGATATCATCCATGGTGTAGGTTTGGTTGTTGACCGTGGAGTTGCGGCTGGTTTCTGGAGGAACAGTGAAAGTAGAAGACATGGTTAGGAAGAAATTTCGACTCAAGGGTTTGAGTTCGAATATACTGTTAGGATCATGCCAATAGGATTGCGGCAGTAAGTGCACGTAGCGGAATGCCACGGGATGCGTCGGGCATAGGCGAAGCTATTAGCAACGTCACCCCTGAGCCGAAGCCCTGAGATGGATACGGACAGAAATCCGTGGAGTGGCAGGGACGAGGTAAGAGATAAGTCCAACGGATCAGAGTTCCACGGACTGGAGAACGAGAGTTAGACTTAGAGTTAGAGAGAGAGAGATTTGGCTGAACCAAGTTGATATTCGAACTGAGTATCTGCAGTGTAATTCTAAGGCTTATATACTAGTTAGGAGTCCGATCTAGTTCCTACTTGGAGTGGTCTACATTCTAGGGTTGTCGGAGGATGTATTCTACCGGTCAGTAGCCGATGGGGTCCGATGACATGTTCGCTACCGATGTTGGGCTATTGATAAATTGTAATGGAGAAGTGAAATATAAAATAGAATATGAAATGGAATATGAAATAGAAACTGGGAATCGGGATCTGTAGGATTCCGGGCTGTGGTTTGTTGGGTTGAGTGGAAGTCGGGTTTCCGTCGGCATGCTCGTTACAACCTCCAACAAGATTCTGGTTCTGGCTCTCTGTCTTTCCAGGCTTCTTCAACTGTCAAACCATCTAAGAACGCTTTACCTGACAAAGAGTTGTCTTGGTCCCAATTTTCATATGCTTTTGCCTGGTTTCTACATGTGGTGAACACTGCAAATTGGCCAAAATCTACAATCCAAATGTTTGCCTCCATGTTCCTGAATCTGACCTTGCATTCCTTCCGACAAAGATCGAATGGTGAAAAAACTCTACTGGTTTATGCTGACAAGACTCACCATCAATGGCATCGTGACATCGAGGAGGGAAATTTGGCTCCAAACCTAGCGACAATAGTTGTTGATCGATTGGAGAACATTTCAAATGACTTACATGACAAAACGAAGGCTTTTTCTGCCAAGGTCAGATCCTTTCTTCTCTCTTGACTGTTCCTTTCTGACTTTGGTTTCCTTGCTTTTGTGAACTCCTAATTTGACTGCCTCTTGGTTGCACCTCCTCACAGGTTGCATTTATTCATGATTTGATTGCATGTTACAACGATATTACGATTCACCTGCTCATTTCACCCATCTTGGGTGCTACTAGTCCAATTCCTCAATGAATAACTACTATAACCATGGAGGACGCTCGAATGAGCGTTCCCGTGTGAGATCTGTATCTCCATGCAGACACTATGATGATTACCGATCGAGCTACTCACAAAATTCATATGACCATCGCTACTATGGAAAATCCCAATATGACACAAGCCATGACCGGCATTCAGATTCCTCACTAGCCTCACCTACAAGCTATAAATTCCCCATTGATCGTAATTCAAGTGGTCAAGCTCCTTTTCAGAAGGGCGCACCATCATCGGATGCCGTTGTGTGCGCCATCTGCCTCGGTATCCATGGAAATCTCAAATTCTGTCACTCCCCTACCTTATGGAATGGAGGCCCAGCCCGATGCCTTTGAACAGCCAATGGATCAATGGTCAACAAGGAGGGCGAACCAATCTGCCTTGATTGGAACCGACCAAATGGATGCAAACAGTCTCACCCAAGTCGCCATGAATGCTCAGGGTGTGGGAATTCCATGCATGGAGCCTTTCACTGCCCTTATGCTCAGAAGAAATAAGCCTTCTTCCCCTTTGCACCCTCAAGCCTGGTTTACATACCTATCTGTGGCAGATCTTCTTTCCAGATATCCCACTATCTACAACAGTCTTTCCTTCGGTTTCAACATTGGCATTCCTCCCATCTATCACACATTCACACCCCCAAATAACCCTTCTATTGATGAATTTTGTTCCGAATTTGATAGAATGGTACATCATGAATTTGATATGGATCGCTATATTGGTCCATTCACTTGCAATCAGGTTGAGAACCTCATTGGCCCTTTTCAAACTTCTCCCCTCTCGCTTATCTCAAAGCCTCATACACCTGACGAGCTTCGCCTTATCCAGAATTACTCATTTCCCCGATCTCCCTCATTCCATCGTTCATCAATCAACTACTTTATCTCCTCTGATGACTTTCCATGCACATGGGGAACATTCGATGTCATGTGCCTCAAAATCTTTCTACTGCCCCCGGGTTCTCAAGGAGGAATTCGAGATGTGTTGGAGGCATATAGAAATATCAGTACTCATCCATCTCAGTGGCCAGGAATGGTGGTCCGCCTTTCAGAAACAGATTTTGCAATTGACCCTCATGTCGCGTTTGGCGAAGCTTCTGGATGTGGAGCCTATGGTCTTGTTGCTGATGCTGGGGCTGATATATTCTGGTCGAAAGGCATTGGTCCCCTCTCAAAATGGGTTGACGATCATTGCTTTCTCAGAATCCTCATTGCATATCTTGCAGAATACAATACTCATCGTCTTGATTTTCATAATCGCATTATGGCACAAGGACACCGACAACAGTCTAGGGGCCAACTCTGGTGGAAAGGCGAATGCCTGCCTGATGGACAGTGGGAAGAAACTGATGAAGATTGTGCCTTTCCCATACGAGACTTGTCTAATGCTTCCGCATGAGGTTCCGATGATATCGATTTCACCTACAATTTCAGCGATGTCGATGCCATATCAAAAGATCTTGGCATTCCCTGGAAACTCAAGAAGGACATTCCGTTCTCGTCGATGTTTCCTTTCACAGGACTTATATGGAATCTTGATGCGCGAACAATCTCTCTTCCACTGGAGAAGAGGGAAAAATATATCACAGCTATTCAGAACTGGCTTGAGCAAAGAGTCCACATTCTTTCTGATGTCGAATCTTTATACAGAAAGCTGCTACACATGACCCGTGTTATCCCCATGGGATGTGCTTACCTCACCAATCTTGAAAAGTTCCTGTCAATTGCCAATGACCGTCCTTTCTTGCCACAACGTGCACCAAAAGGAATAGAATATGACCTCAATTGGTGGTTATCCCAACTATTTTCCAACCCAGCTCGTCCCATCCCTGGTCCCTGCGCCATCATCAACATCTCAGCCTTTTCAGACGTTAGCTCAGGAACAGGAATCGCGATTGTCATTGGGAACAGGTGGCGCGCTTGGCGACTCCTCCCAGGATGGAAATCCAAAAAACAAGATATCCAATGGGCCGAAGGAGTTGGTTTCGAATTTCTGGTCCGAGCAATCACAGATAACCAAGGTATGTTCAATGATAATAACATCATGACCAGCAGTCGATCCCTTTCGCACCTTCAGACGTCTCAAAATGCCACATCAAGCTTCATGGGGATAGCAAGTCCATCGTCGAGGGATGGTGGAATGGCCGACACAGAAATTCCGAAGTCAATGCCATCTTCCACCGCATCCACAATGTTCTCGCAGCCTCTGAGCTCCATGTCCACACAAGATATGTCACGAGCGCAACCAACCCTGCCGACGAACCCTCTAGAGGAATATATCCTTCCCAGTCTCTCCTCCTTCCACCAATCTCTATCCCAGAAGAATTGCTCCCCTTCATCATTGACTATGACATTCCAATTACTCTCTCAGAATCCCTCCGAGGCAGACCAACGGTCCTGCCTAAGCAGAGCCAATCCTGCCTCTATTCCTCTCATCCTCAACCAGACTTCGACTGGCTCCCATCTCACGTTTCCGATCACTACTGATTGTTCAATATCATCCTCATGTTTCACCAATGACATCCCCAACCGTTTCAATACAACTTCTCACCCTCACCAATACTCTACATCATTGACACCTCGGCCATCAGAATTTCGTCCACACTGCTTAGCGAAAGAACGCTTGATCAAATGGCGACCATGGTCTTCCCGAACAGATGCTCCACATCTCTCTGAACAGGATCTCACTCGTGTTTTCCATGTCCTATCTTTCTCTTGGGCTGATAAGACTTTGGAAACCTATGGATCTGGACTTCTCCTCTACCACGTTTTCTGTGATGCGAGAAACATACCAGAACATGCACATTGTCCAGCCAGCCCAGATATCATCTCGAGTTTCCTCGCAATGATGGCTGGCAACTATGCAGATGGTACTCTAAAAAATTACCTGCATGGTCTTCGAGCATGGCACATCCTCCATGGTTTGCCTTGGAAGATCAATGAAGCAGAAACTTCTATGCTAATAACTGCAGCATTTCATTTGCAGCCTCCCCATTCTAAAAAAAAACCACGTCTTCCATACACAGCAGACACCATCAAAAGTTTGCTACATCATCTCAATCTTTCCCTGCCTCTTTATGCTGCAGTTGCTGCATGTTTGACGACAACTTTTTACACTGCTGCACGATTGGGAGAGTTCACCTTGACCAATCTGGGGTGCTTCGACCCCAGCATCCATTGTAAACGATCCGATGTTCGAAAGGTACCCCTACATGATCTGATACCTTCTAATATAGCTTATTTACAAAACTACGTCTAGGTCCGTGACCGCAACAATCTCGAACAAACAGTTTTCTTCATTCCCAAAACCAAAACCAGTGCCAATGGCGAAGACGTCTTCTGGGCGACCCAAAGTGGTCCGACTGATCCTGACCACCTCCTTCAGAATCATTTCTTTGTAAATAATCCACCTTTGGACCAACCCCTGTTCAGTTACATCCACAAAGGAAAGCTACGACCACTAACCAAGTCCGCTTTCCTCGCTCGCTTGCACAAGGCCTTCAAGCAAGCTAAAATCGACCCTTTACAAGGTCACAGCATTCGCATTGGATCGACCTTGGAGTACCTCCTTCATGGCACCCCATTTGACGTCGTAAAAACCATAGGACGCTGGAAAACTGACGCTTTTCTACTCTACCTTCGAAAACACGCTCAAATCTTAGCGCCTTACATGCAATCAACGCCTGCCATTCATGACTGATTTATCCGATACACCATGCCTCCCGTTTGCTAGTTCAAATTCATACTATTTCGATCTTGTATCATTTCTCATTCTTCTCTCCTGTTTCCTTGGGGATCCGTGTTTCGGATGCGTTCGTTCAGACTCCCTGGTTTCATGGGGAATCCGAATGCAAAAAATCCCTGCAGATCACGCGTTGAACCGGAGAGCACAGCTTTCGCCCATACTGCTAGTCTATTATACACACGAATCTACGACGAGTACACAAACTTGTGAACGTCGACTGGTTAGCGAGTCTAGAGAACAGGAGGTTGGTCACGGTCACGAGAGACAGCCTAGCTCGGCATTTAGGCGGCATTTTCCTTGACTAGCTGCCGCCGGCAGCCGGTCTTCATACATATCTTCCGCTTGCCAGTGCGACGACTACTTATAAACCAACTCACGTATGACCTCGACGGCCGGAATATTGAGGCATGGAGGACCATCTAGGTCAACATTTCCTCCAACACTTGTCAAAAGCGACGAAATGTAGATGAAGGCACTGCACACAGTAGCACATCGACAAAGACGCTATCCCAAGTCCGCAACTGCTGATATGGCCTCATCAAGCACAAATACTTCCTACAAGTATGCACCGTTCTCGATCTCCGGTGCTTAAAGTTGTGCGAGATCGTTGGTAGTCAGATTATGCAGGCTACGGGGAAGTTATGGAGACGGTGAGCAGGGTGTGGTGGGTTCAGTCATATAACCAATAGTATGTTCCTCCCTATAATCGTCGTCTAGCGTTTTCTGACTATCTGTCAAGGGGTAGTATAACGAGCTCGCCCATCTCAGTCAATGCGTACCATACCATGTAACTAAGCTTCTCAGCATCCAGGACGTCTTGTTACCTACCCCGTTCCCTAGGCTCCTTGCTCATCCAAGGAACACTGCGCAGTGCTCAACCGGTGGTCGACATGAGAAGATACGTGCTTATCTGCAAAGGCACAGCATCGCGACTCTCGACACACATTTCATTTAAGTTGCACCCAGTACTCCTTCATCAAACTTAATTCCTACGCGACATCATCCTTATCTGGGACGCCATTCTCTTCTCAACAGCCACAACGGGTGGTATGCCCTGTCTCGCACTCTCTATCCCCGCTGGTCCCGCTTTATACTCAGAGATCTCGAGTCATGTTACTGCCAACAATGTATCGGCACAAAGCGGATGTAGCTTTTACGTGTATTCTTCTCTTCGCAAACTTGGACGAGTACAAGAGCCTGGTCCCCCGACCCGAAGCGAGGTCCTCAATCAAGTACGGGTATCCGCTGAGGTCAGCTTGTGCAGCCGACTGAGATGTTCAATCAGATGACGGTGTCGGGGTGCCTCTTGCCCTTTATTGGTGCCGTGCTGATGAGTGGTTAGTCGTCGGCTCGGTGGTAATAGCATGTACAGGCAATAGTATGTGGTCCTCACCACTAATATCGTTCTTCTAATCATTTGAATTGGTCAGGCGACGAGATGACGGCTTCGCTTATCTTTCTAGCGAACATTCGGATTCTGGTGTACGGGAGGATTTAGGAATGTACAATCAGGATGCGATGATTGTTACCTCTACTCTAGAATAAAAGATGATTAGTGTTGATCCATCGTTGATGTTTCAGCCGGAGCAACGTGCGTTTTCTTCTACACATGCAAGTCTTCGAATTTCGCTGATGTCATGCAGCACTGTCCCCTCCGCCGGTTATGGATTCGAGTTTACGAGTTTTAAGCACGGAAGCTACCAGACTTATTCTTTCAGATGGTAGTGAATACTACGAGCCCAACAAACTGATTGAGGGTTAGCATACCGTTGCGGATCTTCCTGCAATGTGCAGAGTCCTTGATATGCATGTACCAAGACCGGTCATCAGCTCCTAGACACAGCATGTCTTAGGCCAAAGTCTACCTACTCGACGCTGGGCGCAACCTTAAAAAGGTTTTAGCTACTGGAACATTACGCTACCGGTCACCTGGAGGGTAGAGCTATTGAAAATGTATATTGCGCAGATACTGGATCTCCGTTCAATCATTGTTGGGTCCAATGGTGTTCGAGGAGGTTTGAGCAGCCGGTGGTCGAGCCTAGGGCTTTCTATTTTTCGAGCCCGGGGAGTTCGTGTAACGGATGGTCGAAGCATGATGGTCGCATGAGGGCAGAGTAAGTCCTATATCGCCAGCCCGGAGTACTACGAACGAGGATAAGCACATCGGAGATGTCGCAGTCCGTATCGTTTACTATGCTCGTCCGCTGGTAGCCATTGTGAGGGAGCATTACGTGACACATACAAAACAGTCGCCACAACTCAGGATGCAATATCTGCCGTGCGTGCCGTCTGTACACCTTGCTGTGTCGTGTATATTTATCATATCTTTTTTCAGGTTTTCCCATACGCACGGGCGGTGTTGAATATACTTAGCGTATACGTCATCCGCCAAGCGGAATAACACGACCTGGTCCACTCAAAGACGTCCGAAGTCTGTGCGCATCCATCTGTATGAGATGGCGAACGGTGATAGAACACCACTGAATAGAACTGGAGGTGGCGGCGCGCCGAGGTACTTCCATTCTAATAATATTCAGTATGAGCGCTAGGCATATCTCCAGAACATGAGAGGCAGAAGAGAGTTTCACATTCATTATCGCAGGGCTTCTCCACTCTGCAGGCATTTCATTCATGTCGTCGATGACTATTTGGATGCCATGCCGTATACTTATTTTCTATCCTCTCGTGAACCTCCCTGATTGTCCGATGACCTCTTTCTTAAATACTTATTGGCGTGACAGCGGCATTGTCTCCATCTGTCCTGTCCCATTGATCTCCCTATTCACCGCACTCATCTCATCTCGCATGGCTCACCAATTGGCAGAGAAACTAGAGGCGTATTCGGAGACGGAGGCGATTCCAGCGAACCAGAATCCTCAATTAATCTCCCCTCTTCAACCCCATGGGGGTGAGGCGCCAGAATCGATTATGGGCAATCGAACGAATACACCAGTCCCACCCAGTATAGACTCCTCACAGGTCGCGAGTTCTTCGTTCGGAATTCGTACTCTTCTGGGGCATCAACTGACGTGGATCGCAAAATATCTGTCTCACCCCCATCCACGACCACGAACTCCCAAAACTGTCGCTGCAGTCCCACCTAGCGTGGAGCTCACTACCCATTCTCAGAGTATCTCCGAGTCTGAACCTCGTATATGCGGATGCGAATGCGATCTTGTCTGCAACTGTTCCTGTCTGTGCAAAAATCACTGCGTCTGTCGCCGCCATACATGTTATCCAACCTGCCCTGTCATGTGCCAGCGAAAATGCGACAGGAACTGTGGTTCAACGACCATCCGGAACTTGGTCGTTTGCCTTGATGGGACCTCTAATCAATTTGGGCATCACGTTTGTATATGCCCCGCCACCTCTTATCATTGCTAATGAGCTCTTTTTAATAGAACACCAATGTTATAGAGCTACACAGCCGAATACTGAAAGAAGATCAAGATATTCCGCAGCTTACTTTCTACAGAAGCGGTATTGGGACTTTGGTACCTCCCCGGAGGTTTTCGCTGCGATACTGGTTAAGCCTTGGCGACAATGTTATTGATCAGGCCATTGCATGGTGATATCTCCTCTGATTATTGCAAAGTCGTGCTGACGACAGTGAATATGCCAGGCATGTGGAGTCTAACGTTAAAGAAGCGTATCAATGGCTCGCAGATAACTATCAACGTGGGGATAGAATATATTTATTCGGTTCGCTGATTCCTGCCATAGAGTACATAGGTAGCTAGTCAAACTAAATCCCACATAGGATTTTCCCGCGGAGCCTACCAAATTCGAATGCTATCAGGAATGATTGAAAAGGTTTCTTTTTGGCTATTAGGAGTGCGTCTGTGATTCTGATGAACATTCTACAGGTCGGCCTTGCTTACCCCGGAAACAAGAGTTCGACTTCTCTGTGAGGGAGTTCTCACAATACAGCTGCCATGTCTTACATGTACGTTTCTTTAGCGGCTATGAGTTGTACGTCAATAGATACATAGGCAAGAGTATGATATTTCTCAAGCCTCATGGTCGCCACTGAGGCTCGCTCATCTCATTCAGAGATCAAGGACGAGACCGAGGCCGAAGTCCTGGCCTATAATTTCAAGAAGACGTTTTCGAGGCCCATCAAGGTCCATTTTGTGGGTGCATGGTGCGTGTTACCCCGACGGGTTTTTGCTTCTATAGTGACCACGCTTTGCCTAGGGATACTGTTTCGTCCGTTGGCATCGTCCGAAAACGCTCATTACCACTGGCAGGGGCTGCCAGTTGTACTTGCTTCTTTCGTCACGCTCTGGCACTAGATGAGCGTCGTGTCAAGTTCCTCCCCGAATACTTCTCCAAAGGATCGACACCGCGATTTGGGAGACAACCGGAGTGTACAGAGTCCACTGATGTAAAAGAGGTGTGGTTTGCGGGAAGTCATTCAGACATGTACGTCGTAGATGCGCTTAGGGAGATGGACTGTTTCTGAAATTTCTCCACAGTGGCGGGTGTAATGGTACCGAATGCTTAGATAGGAGCCTCAATCTTTCCCGGGTTCCCTTGCTGTGGATGGTGAAAGAGGCTAGTGCAGCTGGCCTCAGGTTCACATCACGAAACATGGAAAGCGAATGGGAGCAGGGGAACCTTCACAAAGCCATACCGATAAAATCTCTAAAAGGTTCGTGGTGGTTCCTTGAATACGTGCACATCACACGACTCTCGTACAAGGATGACAATAGTACTACAAGGTAGTTTCCATTTTAAATACCGTATGAATACGCTTATTCGACTATCCAGGAAGCGTAATCGTGGTCATGGTCGCACTATTGTCCCCCAGCAACGTGTCCATGCTTCTGTAGCATTTATAGATTCGTCATATCGACCATCGGCTTCATTTGCCGGCGACGAGGCGACAAAATGGGAGCATCTCATTGGGGAGGGAAGAGTAGAGGATCTTTCTTGGGTCGACCAATGGCAAGATATACTGGACATAGACGTATATGACGGTCATGTGCAAGACACGATACACGAGTTGATGCACATGATACAGAAGCCAACATACACGACGTATTACTTGGACTATTTGGAACCTGGCCCTGTAGTCAGGTTATTGAGGCGTTTGTCATTTATGGCTCTGTCCGGTGAGTGATTGTCTGATCCTTATCTCAAGTGGTTGTTCTCACTTGACAAAGATCGTGGCGCTCGTCGGATCTCTGGGGTTATATACCATCTCGTGGACATGTTGTCGGCGTACAGTGACAATATCAAAGCTGAAAGCGCGCATTGCCTCTTCCAGCTCACAAAACACCGTGCGTATCGTGCTGTAGTATTGCTAGATAAGCTAATGTCTGCCAGAGTACTTATCATGGATTTTGAAGGACTGCGCGAAGAAGGGGCTCGAGAAGATGCTGTATGGAAATGCGCACGAGGCAAGGGTCGCAAGTCTTCAGTGTCTCTCACAGATGGTGTTGGTAATCAACAATACGGAACACGATAAAGTGGAGCGTTGGGATATATTCTGTGCTGCTCAAGAAATCCTGATGGCGCAACCGAACTCATGGGTACCGGTGCTCTACGAACTGCTTCATTCAATTGTTCTGGACAAACGGGTTATCGCTGTTTCTTGTCTGGCTTATTTGGTACAGGATGGTATACACTGTCATTCGTTGTGGTTCTCCATGTTGACCCAACAATATTAGATCGCATACGAAGAGTCTGGATCGAAAACATTAATGGTATTCAGCAGGGTGGTAAGAACACCTCGTCAAGTAATGTATCTTTTCCAAGGTTATCATCATAACTCTGACACCGTTTTGAAGGTCTGCCCGATTTCGTCACAAGGATTATTCATCTCTTGACTGAAAGTCGGACGGAGTTCCATGCAGCCGTAGTACTTGGTAGTGTGGTCGATGACATTCATGGTAAGCTCTTCCCGTCAATGCTTTTCCGTCGAATGACTAAAAAAAAAAAATTCAGATACGCCATTTGAAAAGCGCTGGATGGTGTCAAGATTGAAATGTATGATTGCAAGAGGACATGGCAAAACAAAGGGAGCTGCGGTACTGTGTCTCAGCAAGTTTTCTGAACGAGGTAAGATCTTATTATATCGCTAGTGTTCTTCTAATTCATTATGATGGATAACAGATGCTGAATCCCGCAAGTATATCCTGGATGAAGATTACATCGCAACACTGGTGTTGCAACTTTTCAGCAAGCGCGATCATTGCTGCTCCTGCGATGTCGAATCCGTCTCGGGTGCCTTTTTAACCATAGCTGAACGAGGTATGTGCGTTACGATACTGTTTTCCCCTATATTCACATCATACCACAGCCTCAGATCTGGAACGACGTAAAGCCATTCACAGGTTTTCAGAGGTTCTATGTGTAGATAAATGGCTCCCGGAGGGAGAAGGGTGCGATCTACTCTATAAATTGCTTTCAAGTTGTGAGCTCTTAGTCACTCCATGCGCTTAAAACACGGCTCAGGATTAATTAATCCCTGCCCATTCTAGCCACTCTTTCATCCGAGGCTCAGAAAATTTCCATCGAGCGGCTAGTGACAATCGATCGAGACTGCCGTCAGGATCCAGAAGGCACTGCTCTGCGTAGGATGCAGATTGTTTTCAATGCGTTGTGCGAAAATGGTACTGTACCATGTTGCACTTTTATCGACAATCCTTAATGTTGTATATCTCATAGATAGAAGACGCTCGCTCATACGCAAGAAATCGGTCCTTCAAACGATCTTTTGGGCCTTGAAGTGTCGGAACGAACATACTAGAGACAATGCCATCACCTTTCTCAGCAGCGTTTGTACGCGAAGTTTAGGTCCACAGCACAACTGGACGTCTGAAAGTGATCCCGATCTGGTTTCTGCGCCAGATCTGGATGAAGTACGCAAGTTGATGTGCAGTCGCCTATCGGATCTATTGGATTGCGTGGCAAAACTTGGTAAAAAGAATATAAAGCAGAGCAAGAGTGTCCTTGCCTCTGTTCGGAAGGCTCTAGAGGTGTTTTGCCGCTATGGTACGTTTGATCAGTCATCTTTTGAATGGTCGTCCCACTGGCATTGCTTCTCTCCCAGAAGAATTCCAGGATCAGCTCCTGGATCCTGCTGTCTTATTGGTAATAAGCAAGGGTATCGACCTCAAGACGGCAAATATGTGTGAAGGTCATAGTGTCCTTGCGCAAATCTCTGGCATTGAATGCTGGCAAGAACTTATGAAATATGGTGGGTGGAGCGCATTGCGATTGCCTCTTTGTTATGACGATTTCCTTTTAGACTGGGCCCGCGTTGCAATGTTCGAAAAGGGTGTAGTGAATCACCTGTTGGACATACATAGAGCTCTCCGAGAGGAGCCCGAATCTTGTCAATGGTTACGTTTATGGCCAGACTATGACAGATTAGTCCTGGAGACTTTTGAAAAGTTGGTGAAATATCGTATGATTTTGTGCCACTAGATTCTCTGTTTCGTATGCTAACCTGGACTACTTAGCCGATGTTTGGGAAATGGACGAGGTGAAATCGAGTAGTGATCTATTCAACAAATTGATAGCCTTCATTATAACGACTCCCTACAAGACTTGGACAAGACAAGACATGCCGCCAGTTAATCCTCTGCCTTGAACTTGTAGGGGTGTTTTTGTTGCGATATGCCGAAGTCATCCGTAGTTAATAGGTACAAACACAATTATGTAGCTCCGTTCCCGATTCTTTCCGAAGAATGAGGAAACGATAGAGGGTTATTATCGGGGCGTAACTGTCTTGAGCAGTGCCAAACTGTCTGGACAGGGGCTATACTCGGGGGTCGGCTTAGTAATTTTTGGTGATAGGCGATCATCCGGCACAAAACGGCTTATTTGCCGAGCGGTTGCCGCTGTGGCTGAGAAGTCTTTCTTTCCGAACACTTCCTATTGGTTTGCGGGCTGGTCGGAAAACTGACGACATCAATTTCCTCTTCATTTCCTCTCACCTACTGTCACCTTTTTTGCTTGCACGTCGCAAGTGATTCCTGCATTCACTGTCCTTTTTTCTGCTCTGTGACTGCAGATGCCCTCAACTACTATCTGTCCTACAGTCCCACTCAGCGGGTTAATAAAAATCTTGCAAAAATCTGCCTCAGTGCTATCACTCTGGTAACGCGTTGTGGTATTATGCATCCGCTTATCTTCAACGGGGTTTCCTGTTACATCATGTAGATTTGATATAGCGAGAACTCAGTGTTGATGCGAACCTGCAAATCAGAACATTTTGCTACAGCAAGTAATGTGTACAGCTGATTGTTGTGTCTGGTTTTCGGGAAGTGCATACCCGTTCACGGTCAGATTTTTACTGTCATGTAACAGTTTGATGAACATTGTGATGTGTTCATTGTGGACTAATCGACCTTGTGATGGCACGAGGTGCGCAGTACTAGAGATAATATTTTCTTTCTCGAGACGGTGCCAGGTGCATAGGGCATATAATTATAAGATGCTGTTCAGATGCCCACCAACTTGTGATCTCTCGCATACCAGATGGCAGACTGAGTTACGTTCACCTTCCTCAGGGCCTCTAGTGTGAAATGACAATTTTGAATTCATCAATGAGTTCAATTTTAATGCCAGAAATTTTATCGTTCTTTGCAATCTTAGTATAGGTCGTCGAACGGAGCGCACTCAGGTGATTAGATTTAGACTGTGCAAAATGCGAGCTGGCGGCGCAGCCGCCGAGCGAGCT